>NW_027397067.1:23308388-23566791 GCF_003265705.2 Callorhinus ursinus | reverse complement strand
CTTTCTTTCTTTCTTTCTTTCTTTCTTTCTTTCCTTTCCTTTCCTTTCCTTTCCTTTTCTTCTTTTTTTTTGGATCAAATAGCCCCAATTCTCTGCATGATTCCTGCTGCTTTTCATCCTCCTCCTGTTGTGACTGGCATTGCATTCTTGGAGATACGTTCCCTGAAACGTCATGTGAAAAAGTATTCTGTAGTTAATTTGAGACATGCTATTCACTTGTTTACTGTGTACTGTGTTCCTTTAAAACCTCAAGTATATTACAAATCTTCTGAAGGTGAGTCTAGTGTGCCTTTCTTAACACTTAGAAGTTTGAGTCTTTATTTTATTTTTATTTACATTAAGAAAAGCAACCTCAATCAATGCTTTATTATGAAAATGTCCTCCAGATTCTCACATCCCATCTTCAAATTTTGTGACTTATATTATTTTTATTTTGTTAGGCAGACTTTATAATTTTGTAGTCCAAAATACCCCAAATATTAGTCTTAGTTTTATACTTAGCTTTATACTTGCATGGAACAGAGTTCAGTAATAGTGCTTTTGTTACAGCTTTTCCATTTCTGTGTTCTTTATTTTGATTTTTCTTACAGATACCTGAATTTCACCAAACTAATTTTTTTTTTAAAGAAAAAATCATAGGAGCACCTGGGTGGCGTAACTGGTTGAGCATCTGACTCTTGGTTTTGGCTCAAGTCATGATCTCAGGGTCATGAGATTGAGCCCTGCATGGGGCTCTGTGCTCAGTGTGGAATCTGCTTGAGATTCTATCTCTTCCTCTCCATCTGCCCCTCTCTCCTCTTGAGTGCATGTGGTCTCTCACTCTCTCAAATTAATAAATAAACCTTTTATTTGGTTCTGCATTGGGCTCCTTGCTCAGCAGGAAGCCTGCTTCTCCCTCTCTGACTCCCCCTGCTTGTGTTCCTGCTCTCGCTGTGTCTCTCTCTGTCAAATAAATAAATAAAAATATTAAAAAAAACAAAAACAACATTAACTGAGTCATTTCAAGTTGATATCATCTCTTACCTTTATAAAATATTTAAAAGTATTTAAAACTATTTTTATTGAGATATAATTGACATGTAAGATTATATCAGTTTCAGGTGTGCAGCATGATGATTTGATATATGTGTATACCATGAAATGATGACCATAATAAGTCCAGTTACTGTCCCTCACCAGTTACAATTTTTTTTCTTGTGATGAGAACTTTTAAGATTTAAATTATTTATTTTAAAAAATATATATTTTCTGATTTAAAATATTTCCATTTTATTTTTTAAATATTTAAAAATAATTTATTTTCTTTTTAAAAAACATTTTTATTTCTGTAATTCAAAAAATATGTGGTAATAACAGCAAAAATTCAAAAGTCACAAAGTGGCATTCAATGAAAATTGTTACTCTATGTTCATTGTTCAACATCTTTTTTTCAGTTAACTTTACATCTTGGAGATTGTTTACTATCTCTTGTTCTTTGTTCTTTTAAGTTTACATAGTTTGCCATTGTAAGGAAGGAACATAAATTTATTTCTTGCATTTATTTCTGAATATAATCTGACTAGATATAATATTCTTAAATTATATTTTGCCTCAGAATTTCACACACTGTTCAATTATCTTTCACCATTGGATATTGTTTTAGAGAAATTTGAGAATTACCTAATTTTTCCCCTTGTAGGTAGTTTTATTTCTCTTCATGGATGCCTAGAGATTTTTTTTTTCATTCTTGAGTTTTAATAACCTGAGTATATTTCATTTTGAGTGTTGGGTATGAATTTTTCCTGGCATACGGTGTGAACTTTTGATTTGCTGACTCACTTTAGCCTCCAATTCAGGAGAACTTCCCCATATTATAGCTCACAATACTTTTTCTGGTACCAATGCACTTATCAGGCTATTTAGTTCAGGGATGCCAATTATTCTTATGTTGGAACATCTGTGTCTTCTATTATCATATTCGAACTGCTTTCATCTCTTTGTATTTTTCTTTGAGTTCATAGTGTTTAGATCTCACTCTCTTCTTTGTCAGCAAGAAAAGTTGTAGTCATAGCTGCCTACAATACATATTTATTAAACTATCATAAACCTAAGCATTGTGCCAGGTATTCTACTATTGTACCGACTTGTGTGGTCTTAGACACATTTTTAACCTCCCCACCTCAAAATCTAAATCCAAAGGATGCTCTCCAGTTGCCTGGGTACCTTGCCACCTCAGGCTAGTGAAACCCTTGTTGAAACTGTACCTACAGAACTGTAAGACAAGAAATTCGTATTATTTTAAGCCACTAAATCTGTGGTGATTTGTTATGGCAGGAATAGAAAATGAATACAGACTTTGGTACCATCGGTGGGGTGCTGCTCTAGCAAATACCCAAAAATGTGGAAGTGGCTTTGGAATTGGGCAATGGGTAGAGGTTGGGAGAATTTTGAGCATGACAGAAAAGTCTGAATGGCCTCAAGCAGATTATTAGTGGAAATTTAGATGCTAATGGCTTTACTAGTGAGGACTTAGGGGGAAGTGAGGAACAGGGTAGAGAAAACATAAATAAGGAATAAAGAACAGTTATGGGAAACTAGAAGAAAAGGAATCCATGTTACATGGAGTCAGAAAGCTTAGTGGACTTTTGTCTTGCACTTGTGTGGAAAGCACAACCAGTAAGTGATGATACTAGGCAATGGGTGAGATTTCCAAGGAAGGTGTTGAACGTGTGGCTTGGTTTCTCTGCTTAGAGTAAAATGTAAGAGGGATGAGATAAATGAGGGAAGAACAGTTAAACCAAGAGAAACCAGGACCTGACGATTTGGAAAATTTTCAGCATATCCAGATTGGTAAAGACGTTTAAATTCAGAGATTCACTGTCAGGAAATCGTGCCATAGCGGAAAAGCTGAAGGTATGGCTGAACAATATTTTAATAACACCTTAGAAAGACCAAACATTCAGAATATTGGGTCACAAAAAAAATCTCATTGTAGATGAAGGTAGAGCTCATAGATCCCATCAGCCAACACAAGAGAGGCCAAAAACAAACATGGGGTTATCGGAGAAAGAGTTGGGGACGATCCTCTTGTCTAATGGAGTGAATCACCATGACTTACATGGAAGACCCACAAGGCTCCTGGAAATCTTATACCGGCAGAAACACCTGCTTGGTCTAAAAGTTTCAGAGAGATTATGAAATGAAAGAAGCCCATTGGTGCTCCAAAACTCAGTGAACAGTCTGATACAGCTACTCAGCAGCAAACACATGCACACTGACCTAGAGAGCAAAGGAATGGCCACAGGAGATTATTCCTAGGTCCTGAAACCAAGTGGAGTTTGCCCAGCTGGATTTTGAAATTGCCTGAAGTCGGTGATTTCCTTTTCCCCTCTTTTTGTCCTTTTGAGTAAGACTACCTCTAATTGTTATCCTATGCCTCTCCTAACATTGTATATTCAGTAGTTTCACAGGTCTGCAGATGCAGAGGAATTGTGACCCAGGATGGATTACACCCAGAGACTCACCCATCCCCTAGTTAGATTATTTAGATAATGAGATTGGGAACTTCTGACCTGATGAGATATAAGTGAGATTTTGGATCTTGAGTTGATGCTGTCTTGCACTGAGGCTTTGGGGACCCCGGTGGGGTGAGTAAATCCTGCATGGGGGGCAGACGTGGAACTTTGGGGGCTGAAGGGTGGACTGCGGTAGGCAGAATTACCCACCCCCACCCACGTTGTCCACACCTTGGACATCCCTGGAACCTGTGACAATATCACGTGGCATGGCAACAGGCTGGATGCAATTAAGGTTGGTAAGAGCTGGCTTTGAGATGAGACCGGAGATTGTGTGGGTAAGCTCAATCTAATCACATGAGTCTTCCAGAGTGGAAGAAAGTTTAGAGAACACGAGAATGAAAAGACTGGACCCACATTCCTGGCTTTGGAAATGGAGGATAAGGCCCTGAGCCAAGGAATGCAGGTGGCCCACAGACACTGGAACAGGCCAGGGGAACAGTCTTCCCTCAGAACCTCCAGAAAGGAATGCAGCCCTGACAACCTTTCCATTTCAGCCTGTGAGACCCACGTCAGACTTCTGACCTGTAGAAGGCAGGATAACCCATCAGGGTTGCTTTGAGCCACCAAGTTTGTGGTAATTTGTTACGGCAGCGGGAAAAGAATACATTCAGTGTGCATCAGGACACCTGGAAGGCTTATTAAAATACAGATTCTTGGTGGAGTGCCTGGGTGGCTCAGTCATTTGAGCATCGACTCTTGATTGCAGTTCAGGTCATGATCTCAGTGTAATGAGATTGAGCCACGTGTAGGGCTCCGTGCTCAGCGCAGAGTCTGCTTGGGATTTCTCTCTCCTTCTCCCTTTGCCCCTCCCCCTCAAAAATAAATAAATAAATCTTTAAAAAAAATACAGATTCTTGGGCCTCATCCCCCAGAGTTTTCTGATTCTGTGGGGCCCGAGAATTCTAAGCAGTTTGCAAGAGATGCTGCTACCACCAGACTAGAAACCATGCTTACAACTTCTGCTTTCTTTCATCAGAGCCCTGAACAGCGGCAGGTCGTTCAGCTTCTCAAGCATCCCATCTGATGTATCTGACCATCCTTTGCAGCCTTTGGGTTGAGAAAATGAAGTGAAGTGAAAATGGGCGTTGAAAGCATGGGTACAATGAAGCAGTTATCACCCTAAGCATGCCCATAGCAGTTTGTAAAAGTCACTTGTGTTCCCTGCAGCATGTGCTTGGAGACAGGTCTGTATCAGAGAGATCAGTAGTGGAGCATTCAAGAGTATAATTAGAGATAACAACATCTGTCTGTGTTATGCTTTTCATGGTGCAGAGCTGGATCCAGGGGCCCCATCACTCAGCGTGGCAGTAATCCTTGGCATGGAGCTAAATGGAACAGTGACTTCAGAAGGACAACATTGATCTTGATTTTAAACTGAGCTCAGGAATTACTGTATTCTCAGGTTTCACTGCATGTCTGGTATTGCACAAATTCTTCAGGCTTTCTTGCTGGAAGTGGGCCTTTTTAAACTCAAAAATAGATCTATAGGCTGAGTGGGGCCTCTGACCCAATGCCAGGCACAACAACGGGTGACTGAACAGATTTCTTATTGTCCTTGGGCAGTCCCAGCCTCACCGAAGCTTGAGAAGAATAGACAATTGTACTCTGTACTAATTTTTCAAAGCACATTTACATCTTTCATCTTATCCTGTCTGTCACAAATATTAATGACAAAGCCAGGCAGAGAATCCAAGTTTCCTGAACCCTAGCCCCATGTTCTGTCCTCCTCAAGCTGTTGGAAGACTTTTATCTCAGTCTCTAGATCAATGCCCAGAATGTTTGCCCATATGCAGAGGGGACATAGCTAGAGAGAGAACAAGACAGAGACACAGAGAGGGAGAGACAGACAGAGGGAGAGAGAGAGACTGACAGAGAGAAGAAGAAAGAAAGAACAAAAGGAGTCAAGGAGGGGAAGGAAATAAAAAACAGAAAGGGATAAGGAAAAGAAGAAGAAAGAGAGAAAGAAGAAAAGAACGAGACCCTGAAAGTCCTAAAGGACGATTGGGAGCCATAACCTTCCATGTCAGTGAACAAGAATAATAGTCTTGTTCCCTTGGAAAGAAAACACCATCCGAAGCCTGAGCGAAGCATAGGGTGTCCCAGAGTGGTTGGCATTATGGATAGCAGTCGTCATCTCCTTCCTGTCCCCTGGTGACAGCAGCTTGGCTCAGAGTCTCTCCTCTCCACCCTCTTGTCTCCCTGGCTGACAGGCTCTGAGACAGCCATGTCTGCAGGTTACTTTGCACCATCCCGCAGCCATACTCGGGGCTATAGTGGGGCCAGGGTGAGCTAGGAAATGACACGGACATGCAGACCATCTCTAGGCTCTCAGGAGTCCCACAAAGCGCCCGGAGTTATTTTCAGTGACACTAGATGGAGACACAAGAGGCCAGAAACTGGGAGAACAATCCTTCCCATCCTTTTTCAGTGTTGTCTTGACTATTACAGGATTTAGATCATGAAACCTTTCCACGGGGAATGTGGGTCAATGTAGCGCTACTTGAGTGGTGAAATGGTATTTTTCTGAACATAAATGGAGACCTACGACCAATTGTGCCAGTCTGCTATGGCAGCTTTCACAATGGCCATGTTGGGGGGGCGGGCAGGAGGGAATGGCCAAGTAGAAATGCCTGTCGGGTATTATCGGATGTGCTGTTTTGTTTTGACTCTTAGTGTCCAGAAACATCTCTCTTTGTTCGAGGATCTCTTTTACCTCATCCGTATTCTTCCTATTCTCTCTACCCACAGAGTTCTCTCTTCAGGTCTCTCAGCCCCTCACACAGCTGCGAGCACATTGCAGGCATATAATAAATAAGTAGAGGATGCACAAGACAGGGAGGATCTGCTCCCAGGAAAATCCAGAGCAGAGGATGCTTGACCCTTTATCTCTTGGAACCTGAGAGTAATGGATAAGATCCATGGTTAGACTCCATGACTTTCGGATGCCTCAAAACCCTAAAATTCTGGGGCACCTGGGTGGCTCAGTCGGTTAAGCCTCCAGCTCTTGATTTCACCTCAGGTTGTGATCTCGGGGTCATGGGATCGAGCCCTGTGTCCGGCTCACCACTCATCGCAGAGTCTGCTCGGGATTCTCTCTCCCCTTTTCCCTCTCCTCTTCCTCCTGTTCATGCTTGCTTGAGTGCTCTCTCTCAAAATAAATAAATAAATCTTAAAAAAAAAAACCCTAAAATTCTATAATGCTTACGTATTTGGAAAACTTTAGGAATGCTGATATCTGCATCTGAAAGGCCATTTGTTAAAGCTTTATGGTAAATTTGTTTGTCAGAGGTTTATTTTTTTTAAAGATTTTATTTATTTATTTAAGAGAGAGAGAGATAGAGGGGGAGAGCACAGAGGGAGAGGGAGAGGGAGAAGCCGACTCCCTGCTGAGCAGAGAGCCTGATGCGGGACTCGATGCCGGGACCCTGAGATCATGACCTGAGCCGAAGCCAGACGCTTAACCAATTGAGCCACTCATATGATCTAAATCCTGTAATAGTCAAGACAACACTGAAAAAGGTTGGGAAGGATTGTTCTCCCAGTTTCTGGCCTCTTGTGTCTCCATCTAGTGTCACTGAAAATAACTCCGGGCGCTTTGTGGGACTCCTGAGAGCCTAGAGATGGTCTGCATGTCCGTGTCATTTCCTAGCTCTCCCTGGCCCCACTATAGCTCCGAGTATGGCCGCAGGATGGTGCAAAGTAACCTGCAGACATGGCTGTCTCAGAGCCTGTAAGAGGTTTATTAATAGTACTGTTATTTGTCTTTAACATAGTTCCAAAATTTTTATTTTATTTACTTATATTCTATTCTGATAACACAACTGGAAACCGTAATCTGTGATAACTCTTCCTATTGTCATATCTTACTTCACAAAATTGAAAGGGCACGTTTTTAGAATTCCAAAAGAAAGTTGACTACTTCAAATGGAGCAAATACCAGTAAAACATAAATTGCCTCTGCTCAATATATGTGGTAAAAAGGATCAAAACTTGGGTCTTTCAGGGCACCTGGGTGGCTCAGTCATTAAGCGTCTGCCTTTGGCTCAGGTCATGATCCCAGGGTCCTGGGATCGAGTCCCACATCGGGCTCCCTGCTCAGTGGGAAGCCTGCTTCTCCCTCTCCCACTCCCCCTGCTTGTGTTCCCTCTCTTGCTGTCAAATAAATAAATAAATAAAATCTTCAAAAAGACAAAAAACAAAACAAAACAAGATTTGGGTCTTTCAAGTCTTTCCACAATATCATCTATCAATTCACAAGCTCTGGGGGGAGCATATATAGCTTAATAAATGGCTTTCTATGGTGATAATATTTGGCTATAAGAAAAAGGAAAAAAGTCTGAGGTACTATAGGTGAAGAAAAAAGAAAAAGATGAAAGGGAGCAAATATTATAACTGTGAAATATAAAGAAAATTTGAGAAATATTTGACTTCTAACAACTATCATTTCTTTGTGGAAAGCATAATACCAAATATTCAATGTCACCAATATTTTCAAGATTTGCCAGGTTCTATGCTCTTGAGGAGGAGAAAGAACTAAGGGCTGGATAAGAAGACTGTAGCACACTGCAGACACTTAATTCACACCAAAGCAGAAATGATCTAGGCTTGTCCAGGAATTTCCATATCGATCATACTGGGGGGCTAGAGGCCAGAACCTGCGCTGAAATATTCCATGTGTTTTGGAAGGGAAGTTAAAAGAAATAACATCCCACATAAGAAGTTCCATAAACTCAAGCTTTAGCCAGTTATTGCAGAGGTGACCTTCTTTGACACTTTAGAGCACTTTGTATCAAATCACCCATGATTTGTTGATCACAAATAAAGAAGTGTGTTTTTACAAAGGCGGGATAAAGTTGTCATCACGTGAACCCACTGATCAATTTTCATTTCTCACTAAAAGTGAGAGGATAAGACATTATGCCTCCAATGTCATGCATTAGGAATACATTGCATCATTATCAAGTATCTTACCAAAAAGTATGAACCCGAATTTAATCAAGACTCTGGATCTAACCTAGCAGTTTTTGGGAAATAACAAAGGATAGAAGAGCTAGTTAAGTGACACCATGAGGAAGCCAGTAGAGACATCCAAAATGTGGAAGCTTCTACAATACACCTGAGCCATTGTTTCAACATGTCAATGGCAGGGGAGAAAAATAGCATGCGTGTGTGTTGAAAGGGGAGAAGCTGTTAAAGATTATAAAGGACTAAGGAAACAGAGCAAACAAATGCAACATATGGGCCTAATCTGGACCCTGCTGAAAACTACCAACTGTAAACAAATAGTGGGGGAATGATTGGGGCAAATTAGAGTGTTAGGCGTTATAAGGGAATTATTGTTACATTTTTCTCAAGTGTGATATTAGCATAATTGTATAAAAAACTGACTTTAATTTTTAGAAAGTTATGCTGAACTATTCAGGGAGAAAATAGCCTTTAAAATGCTTCAATGGGTTTTTGTATGATCATAGCATCAATTAATTCCTTTCGTGATTAAGTCAGTTTGAACTGAGTTTTCTTAACAGTATGTGTGAATGCTTATGATAGTTATTTAGTAGAGAAGAAAAAACTGACGATTCCATAGAGAGAAGGGAGAATTTCCCTTAATGAGCAAGCTGCGCTCTGGGACAGGCCTGGTTACACAGGGGGGCTCATGGACCCATGCCGGCCTAAAGTCTGTTACTGATCCTTGACAAGTTAAGTACAGAAGCTGAGAGTACACTTTTTGAACCTTTTATAACAATTTGATAGAGTAATTTTGTGCCCATTGCTCTAATAATTTTAAAATTTGGCTTATAAAGCACAGATGGGTTTTCTGTTACTTAGAAAGATTCCTAGCCAACATGATATTTGTTATTTTATCATCACTCTTTCCAAGGGTTCTTTATTATTATTATTAATTAATTTTAAAACAATTTTTTTATGTTCAGCTAGCCAACATATAGTACATCATTTGTTTTTGATGTAGTGTTCAATGATTCATTAGTTGCGTATAACACCCAGTGCTCATTGGAACACGTCTTTCCAAGGGTTCTTGACTCGGGTCCTTGGATGTGCCTCAGGAAGTCTGTGAACCCGCTGTACTTGTATGCCTAATGGAATCGCACACAAATCCCCGCTCACAAATACCTCCATACATGTCATATGTGCGGCACATACCCGTCAATAGCTTTCATCAGATTCTAGTAGAGGTCCACGACCCACACAATGTTGACAAACCTTGCCCCAGAGTTGCCTTTGAGTAATCCTCCTCACGCTGCTTAGGGTTGCCTATGTGGACACTTTTTTCTTCCTCTAGATTTCCAGATTTTAAACTTCTCGAAGGCAAATTCCTAGCTCTATGTATGTGTGTGGCCCCACCACCTATAGTCATTAAAGTCCAAATGTCTTTGGTTATTCTCCTCATCACTCTGCCAAAAGGTAGCTCTTAAAAACTCTACAAGGCAACCAAACCTCCCTCATGATGGACACGCTCCCTCACACCCAAGTCAGATGAGGGACAGGGCTGTAGGGAGCTTTCTAAGGCCTCAGACACCAAACATTCAATACTTGCCCATCTCGGTTCTACCAGGTTGGCAGGCTCCATCTGAACAATCCTTTTTGGCTTAGCTACTCACCACACGATTAACTGTTTAAACAAATTCCAGAAAGCACATCAATTATTACTAATGAATTCCAAATCAAATCATCCAGAACTACAAAGGGCCACCAGATGTTTCAGGCAAGGAGAAAAGAGGGGGTGGGAGGCATGGGGAGAGGGAAGATTCTTTCCCACCGCTCTATTAACTTGGATCTGAAAGCTATAATTTATCAGGCACCTGACACAAAGAGGCATCACACACATTTAAAAATATTTCTTGGAGATTGTTCTAACATTCATTTCATGTTGAATATCACTTTATATTGATATCAGCCCTATCAAAAACTTTCAGACCTCTTTTACATATATATCTCATTTTATCCTTACAGTATCTGGGTGAGGGAACAAAGGCTGTGACTATTTCCCATTTTTCCAGAAGAATCAAGTAAGATAAAGTGAAACACATTGGTTTTTTTTTTTTTTTTTAAATAGTAGGACTATATTTAGAAACCAGATGTTCTGAGATTATTGTGGAATACTACCATTTCCGAACAGCCAGTGAGCTAATAGAAATAAGAACTTTCTAAGGAATAAAGTCACCAGGGCTCATACGAAATGTGCACAATAGGTTTTAAGGTATGTATCTGAATAAGATTTACCAGGGCAAGGAAACCAATCTGCAGTGGTGAGCCTGAGGTTCATAGTGAGAAAGTGGGGATGGCCGTGGGCAATTGAAGGTCCCCCAGCGGCTGGGTTCCTGGGTTGGGGGATAGGGAGCAGAGGGTCTGAGGGCACGGGATACCACCAGCAAAGACATAAGAAAATTTTCCATAATGTATCTAAGGGCAGCTCATCAGCAGCCAAGTACACAGGACTAGTCCTTCTCCGAGCAACTTGACTGAAGCTGGTTCCATTATCAAGCCAACTGAGAGATTCTCACTGGATTTGTGTCTAAAACAACACTCCTCCAAATGACTGTAGGATCAGCGATATGTAAAATACGGATGACATATGAGATGGTTAATATACTTGGGGGTGAGAAGTAGGGAATCATGAAAGGAAGACCAGGAAGGAACCTGAAAAAACATGGTTCAACTCTCTCATCTCTCAGGTGAGGGAATGGGCAGAGAGGGTACAAGATTCACAAGGGCACGTGCTTTCTTTTTAGATACGGAAGTGATCATGTGCTAACGAATTGCTTTCTTCTGCTTGTTCTCATTTTTATGCTCATTTTAAATATTTATGTACCTTTGGTGGGCTTTAAATATTTAAAATTTGTGGTCCAAAAATGTTGGAATGAATAAGAATTAAGTGTTGGCTTTTTTCTCTCTCTTGTTACATATTTCTTCAAATAACCAATTTTTTTTTAAAGGTAGATTTCCAATTTTTTTTTAAATAATAACACGTTAACTATCTCACAAAGGTCTCAAAGTTACAGCTTCATGAAGGGAAAAGTCTTAGTGGCTACACTTTTGTTTCTGCTGTGTAAGGATTGCAGAATCAGCCTGAATTTTTGTTTGTGAGCGCATTTCATGCTGCATTCCATCTCTACAATACATTTGATTTATAAACTCTAAAAATAAGACATAATTTAGAGAAAGATGTGGGCTTGGTCAGAGTGAAAGTAATAGAATAAACAATCTCTTGCAATCGCTAGCATTCCAAAATCATTTTCCAGGGTGATCATTAAGCCAAGAACTACAAAAACCATTTTCTGTAATTTGCACTCTATGAACCAATGCAAAAATAGGAAAGCCCTACTTACTGACTCAAGGACCCATTTTGTTTGTTTTCTAATTCCAAGATCTAACCATACACTTCTTTTAGAAAAAATGAGGTGATAGGACAGTTGGAACCTCACCTTGTTTCTTTCTCTCCTCTTCTTTACTGGATTTTAAATAAACTTTAATTTAAAAATTATAATACATACATAAACATGCACATTAAAAATTTTAAGCTTTTAACATTTCAGTTATTGTTTTGAAATTAAGAAGTGCTGAATTTTCTTTTTTTTTAATTTTTTTATAGATTTTATTTATTTATTTGAGAGAGAGAATGAGATAGAGAGAGAGCACGAGAGGGAAGAGAGTCAGAGGGAGAAGCAGACTCCCCGCTGAGCAGGGAGCCTGATGCGGGACTCGATCCCGGGACCCCAGGATCATGACCTGAGCCGAAGGCAGTCGCTTAACCAACTGAGCCACCCAGGCGCCCAAGAAGTGCTGAATTTTCATTTCAAACCAAAATGGTACCTCCTGGATCATCAACCTTGTGGTTTGATGCCTACCTTCTAATAGAGAAGTCATTCAACAAATATTTATTGACTGCCAGACATTTGCCAGGAGCTGGATTGCAAAGATGAGAAAGGGACAGTCTCAAGGAGACACGTAAATGGATAGATAGCCCCACATTGTAACAAGCATTGAGATGAAGAAATAATAGTAATCACAGCTAACATTTATGAAATGCTTGCTGAGGACATGGCACTGGGCTAATAACGTACCTGGGGCTGAGATAGCATGGGAAGGGGCAGAAGTGGTTAAGAAGACAGAACAGTCTGTTATATATAAAAACAACCGGCAGGAAAAAAACTGAGGGTTGCTGGAATGGTAGGGGGTGGGAGGGAAGGGTGGCTGGGTGATAGACATTGGGGCGGTATGTGCTATGGTGAGCGCTGTGAACTGTGTAAGACTGATGAATCACAGACCTGTACCCCTGAGACAAATAATACATTATATGTTAAAAAAAGAAGAAGATAGGAGGAAGGGAAAAACAAAGGGGGGGAAATCGGAGGGGGAGATGAACCATGAGAGACTATGGACTCTGAGAAACAAACTGAGGGTTCTAGAGGGGAGGGGGGGGGGGGGATGGGGTAGCCTGGTGCTGGGTATTAAAGAGGGCACGTTCTGCGTGGAGCACTGGGTGTTATATGCAAACAATGAATCATGGAACACTACACCAAAGACTAATGATGTGATGTATGGTGATTAACATAACATAATAAAAATAAAACAACTGTAGGCTGTGTACTGTCCTACAAAGGAAAGAAAGAAAGAATTTTTTTTTTTTTTTTTTTTTTTTTTTTTTTTTTTTTTTTTTTTTTTGAAAGAAAGAAAGAAAGAAAAGAAAGAAAAGAAAGGAAGGAAGGAAGGAAGAAGGGACAGGTGATGTATATATGACAGATGAAATGTAGTGTGGTATAGAAGTCAGACCACCTTCTTTTCATTGTCTCCCCCCGCAAATCTAAAACAACAGATATTTCTGAGCCTCACTCAGCTTCATCCTCACCCAGGCAATCAAAGAAGTGAAGGTCTGGAATAGACCAAAATGTCGTTGGTTAAACCAAACAGCTGAGAGTTTAATGACCTTTTATCTCCAGTGCAAAATGTTCCAAAGCAAACTGGCTCTGGCATCACAGGGGATGTTAAAACAGTCTCATCAAAAGATGTGGCCTTCAGATCTCTAGAGCTAGCTGCTAAATCCTGCTAAGCCCGCTGAGGGGCTGGCTGTGTGATCCTGGATACGTTTTCTAATTGAATCTCAGCGTCTCCCTCTGTAGAACTGAACGGAGAACACCCACCCTCCAGGGCTGCTGTAGAGATGAAATGAGAGATTAATAAAGAACCATACCCAGCACTTGACACTGAAAATTGGTAGCTGGTACTATTGTCATTATTCAGTCACTTGCTAGTCTCCAGATGACAGCCCAAAACCTTGACACCTGGGACCCAGACTCAGATTCCCAAATTCGCTCTGTGTGTGTATGTGTGTGTCTCCTGGGCATGAGGCATAAGAGAAGGAGAAGGATTCGTCCGTCTATACCAGAGCTTCTCAACCTTGGCACTACTGGCACTTTGGACTGGATAATTCTTTGTTGTGGGGGCTGTCCTGAGCACGGTAGGGTGGTCAGCAGCATCCCTGTCCCTCACCCACTAGCTGCCACTACCACCACCTCCCCACCACAGTCTTGACAACCAAGAATATTTGCAGACATTGCCAATTAGAGGCACACACCCGCCCCCGGTTGAGAACCACACTGCTCTACACATTAGTCTTTTACTCTTCTTGTTGCCAACCACATAAATCCTGGAGACGGAAATGATACTTAGCCTGCCTAGGTCAAGGTTGCATTAAAGGTTTCCAACATCTGTGGAAGCAAAACAAAAACCTGCTTTGAAGGACAGACCTTGCCAATGTGATCCGCAGGCTTTCACTCACACTCTTAGCAGCTCAGTGCTTTTGGTTTTTCAAGACCAAATCCTCTGGAATACTCTCCCTCCCCAGGCTTTCTGACCCAGCTGCCAGTCAGCTCCTCTTTCTGCATTTGTGCCTGGGCACACTGTGAGGTCCTCATCCTGCTCACCTTGCGGGGCTCCTTTTCGCATCTTTCCCAAGCAGACGCACTGGTGACCTCTCCCTTGTTCCTCAGGATGTCTCTGTTCCCCACCGCACCCCCCGCCCAGCTGAAGGAGCCTCCCACATACTTCCTGCCTGGTCACCTTGTCTCTTCCCTACAGATCTTTTTCCAAACCCTACTCCACCGGGACATCTCTCCTAACTCTCTGTCTAGCAATCTTTCTTTCTCCAGCCACTTTCCCATGCCCACATCCACTCAACCCTCCATGAAACAGATTCTGAAAAGAGCATCATTTGATAATATGCCTGGTGGAGTAACAGGTCATTTCATTAAACTCAAAGAAACAGTCGCTGCTCTCTGCCCCTTTGCTGGGTGGCATTTGCATACTGGTGGTGGTGTGTGTCATAGTTGCCTCTGATATTTATCCTGGTCAAACATCGGCATGTTCTACGTCTACTGATATTTAAAAAATGAATGCCTACACATTAGATGATTGGCTATTTACAAAGTCCATTTACTATCAGACATGAACCACACAGCCAAACCCGTGCCCTCAGGCAGTCTGCTCTCAACCTGTTCTTTGCCAATTTTGCTCTCTGCTTTAGTCCAAATTGATTTTGTTTTCCAAAGTCCTCCCTTCTTTTCTGGCCTTTAGCTCTCCGGTTTATAACAGTTTCTTATAGACCTCAATTCTTGCTATGAAGTTATAAGTCATTTTTAATGAGGGAAAAAGACTTAAAAGAAAGGAATAGGAAGTAACTAAAGGGATGGAAGTGGGTGGGGGAAATGAAGGCTTTGGGAGAATAAGCTGTATCTCATGTTCATGACTCACTTATATTAAAACATATTAACATTTTTAGGTTTATTAATGCATTTCATTGAGCCAGCAACATCTTCAAAGACTACTTAGCATACTTTCAGGAAGAAGTTTGGACACATCCTGTGCTTAATGAATCCAGTTACAAAAAAAAAAAAAGAAAGAAAGAACAAAAACCTTACTCAATATAATTAACCTGGCCTTTTCTTCTGTGTTAAAATATAGGACATGCCACTGAGTTTTTATTTTTTTATTCGTTGGTTTTCAACAAGGTAGCATGTGAGGGTGCATCTACGAGTCTTCCAGCTTGTTCACACATTTTCCCAATGACAGGGAGTGAGCGGTCCATGGGTTCTTTCTATTGAGTCCCTGGTCTTCTAGCCTTCCTAAAGCCACATTCTTATTCCGCATGTCCGCCGTCATCCATCCCAGTCATTAGTGGACATTTGTACCGGTTTTCACCGGAAGTTCTCCATTTTACCCCTATGGGTACTTATTTTTGTCAGCATCTTTTCTATTTGCACAGATAAAATTTTAAGACTCACATGGTTACCCCTCTCTTGAGAAAATTTAGTTCTGTACATAGCAGTTCATCTTCTTGTCATAACAGCTTTGTAGAACTCTGGAGTAGAAACCAACCAAAAACCACCTTTTAGGGACTATTAATAGGGCAAAAATTTGGGTTGAGGACTACCTCAATCTAATCTTATTTTACCTCTACAAATGTCTGTCTAAATTGGGTTTGAATCCCCGTTCCAGCACTTTCTAGCTATGTGATTTGGACCAAGTTACTTAATGCCTTTGCGTCTTGGTTTTTTACTTCTATGACTTGTATTTCATAGGGTCATGATGATTTGATGAGTTAATAATATAAATGGAAGCACTTAAAACAATGTCTACCACATAGTAGGGACTCAGCAAATATTAGTGTGGTTATTATCTGGGACTGTGATCTCAGAAGAGCATCTCTTGGAATAGTGTCAAGGTAAAGATATAATGAGTCAGGATGCTGACTGTCATGACCCCCAAAAGTTAGAAATTACCAATTATGAATGGTTTTCTGAAGCCATAAACATTACTTTTTAAAGTGAATTACTCACAAATAACCCAAGTAAAATATGGGTGAAGAACTTAAATAGACATTTCTCTAAGGAAGATATACAAATGGCCAATATGCACATGAAAAGATGTTCAAAATCATTAGTCATTAGGAAAATGCAAATCACCACCACAATAGGATACCACTTCACATTCACTAGATTGGCTAAGATAAAGAAGAAGAAAAAAGAAAATAACAAGTATTAGGATGTGGAGAAACTGAGTCATGGAGATATGTAAATGTTACAGTCTCTGTGGAAAACACATTAACAGTTCCTCAAAAAGTTAAACATAGGAGCGCCCTGGGTGGCACAGGTGGTTAAGCAGCTGACTCTTGGTTTCGGCTCAGGTCATGATCTCAAGGTATTGAGATCGAGCCCGTATAGGTCTCCATGCTCAGCACAGAGTCTGCTTAAGACTCTCTCTCCCTCTCTGTCTCTCACTTGCTCTAAAATAAATAAATCTTTAAAAAAAAGTTAAACAGGGGCACCTCGGTGGCTCAGTCGGTTAAGCATCTGCCTTTGGCTCAGGTCATAATCCCAGGGTCCTGGGATCGAGCCCCTAGTCAGGCTCCCTGCCAAGTGGGGAGTCTGCTTCTCCCTCTGCCTCTGTCCCTCGCCCTGCTCGTCCTCTCTCTCTCAAATAAATAAATAAAATCTTTTTAAAAAACATTAAACATATACTTACCATATGACCTAATAATTCCATTCCTAGGAATATACCCCCCTAAATTAGAAAATAGGTATTCAAGGGCGCCTGGGTGGCTCAGTCGGTTAAGCGTCTGCCTTCAGCTCCGGTCATGATCCCGGGGTCCTGGGATCGAGTCCCACATCAGGCTCCTTGCTATGCGGGGAGCCTGCTTCTCCCTCTCCTCCCCACTTGTGCTCTCTCTCACTATCTCTCTCTCAAATAAATAAGTAAAACCTAAAAAAAAAAAAGAAAATAGGTATTCAAATAAATACATGGAAACCCATGTTCAAAGCAGTGCTATTCACAGTAGCCAGAAGATAGAAACAACCCAAATGTCTATCAACGGATGAATGGAGAAACAAAATATGATATACCCACACAATGGAATATTATTCAGCTATAAAAAGAATGAACTACTGATACATACTACAACCTGGATGAACCTTGAAAATCTTATGCTAAGTGAAAGAAGCCAGACACAAAAAGTCACATACTATATGATTCCATTTATGTGAAATAACCAGAATAGGTAAATCCGTAGAGACAGAACACAGATTGGTGGTTGCCAGGGGCCAGGGAGCGGGGGGGGGGGGGAGGGGGCTGCAGGGAGAATTAGAAGTAACTGCCTATTAAGTACAGGATCTCCTTAAGGGGTTAGGAAAATGTTTGGAACTCGGTAGAGGTATTGGTTGCACAATATTGTGAATGTACTAAATACCTCTGTTGTCTAGCTTTTATTACCCCACTGCAGCTTCAAACACTCTGGTGGTAACTAAATGTTCTTTTTCTTCATTACCTGTCCAGCTCAATGAAACCAAATTGCACTGAGTCTGGCTTTGATGGCTGAATGGCTTATATTAAAATGGTTAATTTTGGGGACGCCTGGGTGGCTCAGTCAGTTAAGCGTCTGCCTTCAGCTCAGGTCATGATCCCAAGTCCCGGATCAACCCCCGCATCGGTCTCCCTGCTCAGCAGAAAGCCTGCTTCTCCCTCTGCCCCTTCCCCCATTCATGTGCTCTCCCTCACTCTCTGCCTCTCAAATAAATAAAATCTTTAAAAAATGGTTAATTTTATATTATATCAATTTCACCTCAATTAAAAAAATCTGCAATGAATTACTCACTTGCCAGTGAGGATGATTTTTCCGGGCATTTAATATGTTATTGAAATGGCAGGCAGATTTTCTTTTCTACTGTATTTCTGTAAAACTAAAAGCATTTTGCAGAAATACTTTCTTTGAAAAGCAAAAATCCCAAGCAAAACTGGTAGTGAACTCTCGACTTGATATTGCTTTTCAGAGTACAACTGCATTCTCCCTGCCAGGGCAGAGCAAAACCGTGACTCTGTGGCCACCCTTGCTTGGGGAGCAGCTGGAGCATTGGCGGCCTGAGCTGAGGATGTGCGTGACCAGGTGGGTGGGTGTGCCTCCTACCTAGTAATGCATCGGTCACGAAGCTCGCCGGGTGAAGAGGGAAACCGAACAGGATAGTTAGGTTACTTTTTTTTTTTTGATGAAAGAGGAATGATTGTCTCTCTTGTTAGAATCTTGCAACCTACTATTAGGGTACACATTATAATAGCACCTGGAGTGCTTCAACCCAGAAGGGTTGTGGCGGGGAATTCGAGGCACCAAGGCTGAGCAGTAATCAAGCATATGGCATTTGTGACGTGGGACTTTCCATTCATTTTCTGTGCTTCTCTCTTCTTTTTTAAAGACTATTTTTTAGTTTGTTTTTTAACAGAGAGAGAGAGAGAGAGAGAGAGAGAGACAGCGAGAGAGGGAACACAAGCAAGGAGAGTGGGAGAGGGAGAAGCAGGCTTCCCGCGGAGCAAGGAGCCCGATGTGGGACTCGATTCCAGGACCCTGAGATCAAGACCTGAGCCGAAGGCAGACGCTTAATGACTGAGCCACGCAGGCGCCCTTCCGTGCATCTCATCAAGCCCAGGAGTACAGCCTGTACTATTGGAACAGAACTGCTTTCAGAACCATTGTTTAGCTAATCCGAATGGCCCTTTTGACTGCCGATGCAGCTAACTGAAAGCTCAGTTAGCTCTGTGGTTTTAACTACATAAAGCCTTCTGCTGTCCACGGGCCACGTAATATTTTCTGTGATGTCCCATCTCCAATGCATCTGTCACTTCAGTTTAGCTGCCCTTGTCCACATCGTTACTCCATATGGCTTCCAATTTCCTATCTCCTATCTTTGGTTGCTGTCCAGGTTTTATTACTCCACTAAAGCCCGAATACTCCAGTGGTGACTACATGTTCTTTTCTTCGTTATTTGTCCAGCTCCACAAAACCAAATTGCACGGAGTCTGGCTTTGGTGCCAGTTGACTGGCTCCTTTCCAGGTGTTAATTATTGAAGAACTTGTCTTTCTATTTGATATTAATTACTCTGTGTGGGCTTCAGAGGAAAAATAGAGCCCAGAAATGGAATGTGACATTAGAAACAGATCCAAACCCTGAGTATCCTGCCCACCAGACCCACGTGTACCGAGCTTTTTAACCCTGGGAGGAATGAGGCAATACTCATGGGTACCTTCAAGAGACTCCAAACACGGGTACATCTAAAGGAAAATGAGAACAGCCCAAAGAGGAAGATCAAGGGAAGGAC
The DNA here is from genome assembly GCF_003265705.2 of Callorhinus ursinus. Taxonomy (NCBI): domain Eukaryota; kingdom Metazoa; phylum Chordata; class Mammalia; order Carnivora; family Otariidae; genus Callorhinus; species Callorhinus ursinus. Next base: position 23,547,079 of record NW_027397067.1, on the reverse strand, counting down.
ACGGAAAGGTAAGGTCAATAAGGGGGCAATGACTCCTGAAGCATTACCTCTTAACCATCCTTATTATTAACATGAGCCATAAATGGTTACATTTCATGTGACTTTGCTGCTAAGAGGCATAATGGTTAAGACCATGGACTTGGAATCAGAACGGTGTGGGTTTTAATTCAGACTCTACCAGCTAGTTGTATACAGGCAGGCATTCTAATCTGTCAGATCCCTAGTTTTCTTATCCGTGAAATGAGGCTACAATTGACCACAGATGGTCTCTATCATGAGGAATGTTTCAGTTAATGTATGCAAGATCCTCACCACAGACTAAGTCAGCAATAACTGATACCTGTCCCCACAATTATTAGGGTAGCTGCCGTTTCTATAGCACTTTACCTCTCCCCCTTCTCTTTTTGGATAACTTTATAGAAAAGGAGTCTTGCGTAGGTACTAGAGATGACCTCCTTATTCAATTTTGAGCTGTTAATACGGAGCTAACCAAGTATGCTTAAAACAAATGTCTGCTTTTTGTTTGTTTGTTTTTTGTTTGTTTTGCACTAGACTCAAGCTGAGTTCTGAGGTGCTTGGCTGGAAAAGAGAAAAAGGATGGAACTGACCCTTGCAAAGTCACTGCGGAGCCGAGAGACCACACAGGAGATTGGGCAGCAGGCAGATGCCAGGGAAGCTTACAGGGGGGCAGAAACAAGAGCTCACAGGACAGATCAATGGGAGATGGGGTAGAGCCTGAAGATGACCTGGGTAGTGGTCCCCAAGCTGGAACACTAATGGAAAAACTCGGTGTCCCATCTATGTTTCTTCCCTGTGTGTCTCCTTTACTACTTTGGTCATCAAATGTGTAGAGTTTGCCCCACCACAAGCAAGTCTCTAGGACACCAGCCAGGTGTTCTTTGATTTAATTCAATTCTGACACTCTACCCAGAGATAGCATCAGATTCCACAGGGTAGGGGCTCGGTCCAAAGAGACCGCCTACCCCCTAAACACACACACACACACACACACACACACACACACACACACACTTCAGATGCCAGGCACAAGCTCAAGTTGTCACCTGTGCTTCTCACCCACAAACCACAGATTGGAGGCTCCTATAACCCCCTCCTTGGGATCAACTAATTTGCTAGAGCAGCTCTCAGAACTCAGGAAAACAGTTTACTTACATTTACCGGTTCATTACAAAAGGATCTGATAAAGGATACAGATGACCGTCCAGATGTAAGAGATGTGTAGGGTGAAGGTTGTGGGAGGGGGCACAGAGCTTGCATGTCCTGTCCAGGCATGCCTGTCTTCCAGAACCTACACATGATCGCCAACAAAGAAGCTCTCCAAACTCCATACTTTGCCGATTTTATGGAGGCTTCACCGTGTAGGTGTGATCAATCAGTAACTCTCTTTTCAGCCCTTCTCCCTTCCCAAGAGAAGCAGGGTGGGGCTAAAAATTCCGCATTTCTCATCATGACTCAGGCTTTCCCGTGACTGGTCCTCACCCAGGAGCCATCCAAGTGCCCACCCAGAGTCACTACACTAGGTGATCCTCCTACCACCTGGGAAATTACAAGAGTTTCAGGAGTTCTGTGCCAAGAACTAGAGGCAGAGGCCAATATATATTTTCCATGATCTCACAAACACTTTACACTGGAGTACGCAAAAACTTTCCCAAGAGTGTGCAGCTCACAGATAGCTTTAGGAAAATGATGTTCCTAGACCTCAACATCCATATACAGTAGTAGCCCCCACTTATCCACGGGGGATCCATGTCAAGACCTCCCCAGGGGATGCCTGACACAGCAGTTAGTACCAAACCTTAGATAGACTGTGTTTTTTTTTCCTATACACAAGTACTTGTGATAAAGTTTAACTTATAAATAATGCATAGTAAGAGATTAACAACAATAACCAATAATAGGACAATCGTAACAATGTACTGTAATAGAAGTTTTGTGAATGTGGCCTCTCTCTTTCTCAAAATATCTTACCACACTGTCCTCCCCCCACTTATTGTGAAGATGTGAGATGATAAAATGCCTGGGTGATGAGACGAAGCGGGGGGGGGGGTGATGTAGGCATCGTGATGTAACGTTAGGCTACTCTTGACCTTCTGACCACACGTCAGAGGGAGGATCATCTGCTTCTGGCCCACACTTGACCGCGGGTAACTGAAACCACGAAAGTAAAACCTCAGATAAAAGGAGACTTATGTATATACTTCTTAATATGTCTTTGCCCAGTGGGGCAACTGTAGGCTGGAAGATGCTGATTTTCCACCTCTCCTTTCATAATTGTCCTTCTTCCATTTTACAGAAGAAAGCTATTCTCTGTCTCTAATCTTAGTACACTGTATTGTCCTGGGGCAGACAAAACTCTGGCCTGCCTAGCCAAGAGGCAGTTTGACAGCTCGTGCTGGTGTTGGCGTGGAGAAACTGAGTGGTTCTTAGGGTCAGATAACACCATATGTTTGCAACTCAGGTGTTTTCCCAAGTATTTCAATGAAACTGAAGGATGACCTTTTTGAGCTGTAAGCTGCTCATTAAAAACCATTTTTGATGACAGAATACTCTACTGGAGTTCAAAGAGTCAAGGGACTTTCCTTTAACAAAATATCTTCCATTTCATATACTTATTTTTGTGAACAGTTTTCTCAGTGCTCCTATAAAAAAAGGAATAAAATTTATACTGCCCTATTTCATTATAGGAATAAGTATATTTATTCATGGCTATATGAACGAAATTTTTTTTTAAATCTCAGCTAACTCATTAAGAAAGATATTTCAGGACCATTCCTGCACCCTTGGCCCCTTTACCCCAGGATACCCTAGAGCCTCCTGCTACTGAGATCCCTCCTTGCAGGTTCTGTGGACGTGAGAGAAGCACTTACTCTACTGTCCCTTTCCTGGGAATGTGCACACAGGCTCCTTGGCTGGCCTGATCTACAGGCAACCCTCTGGGGTTCTCCTCGGCCCTTTCACACAGCCTAGCTGAATTAACTAAAGGCAAAGGCCTGTTTTTTTCAGTGATAACGTGGTATAAGCAGACTTTTGAGCCCTCAGAACGTGGTTAATTACAAACACAAAAGAGTTCAAATTTTTTTTTTAATCCAATTGTTGCCTTTAAAAATACTCTGTCAATACTCTGTCCTACAACTTTTGGGTCACTTTTGGTTTTTAAAAAAGTCAGATCTAGGGAAGTCTAAAATGGAGTCTCCTATTCAAATTAGTGATTGGCCTATATTATTCCATCAAAAATTCCTTTCTCCCACTAAATAGTTCATTAAGACAAGCACCTTTCACTGCTCATCCCACTCTCGGATGAGGCCATGAGTGCTTAAGGCAGCAGTTTTCATAATATTTGTTTATGCTCCCACACCCACAAAAAAATGTTGTAAACCTTGCTACTCTCGTGTCTAAAAAAAATTGACATCTAAAATGTTTTATCATTGATATAATTTGATGCAAATGATGCAATTTCCATTGTAGTATAAATATTGATACTTAAAAATAATACTATTATATTGCTCTCTTAAATATGTCCACCTAACTACAAATACCATCATTATTGTACAACCGCTGGTTGGTGGGAAAGTTTTCAATGTTCCTTCTCCTCCTTGAACTTGTATTTCCAACCCACCTCTCCCGTAGAATTTTATCCTATTATCTTGTTACGCTTGGAGGTTTTAATTAACCACTCTATCATAATTTTCTACAATCAAAATATGCATATAAATTTAAAGGTTTAGATTTCCTATGACTCTAAGACTGAACAGGTTAAAAATGTATTCCAGAGTGAGTTATCAAAGATTAGGATTCCCTGGATCGAAACAGCATACACATATTAAAATTTTTTAATAAATATTAGACATAATGCATACAATTTTACTGGAAAAATGTTTGAGAGAGCTTCCAACTTCTTCCCCAGCACCATCCTAACCACGGTGCCTGTGGGCAACAAAGTAAATTCCAGGAGAGGAGCTTCTTTCTCTGTGGGAACGGAGCTGAGAGGTGGCGTGTTAGGAATGGAGGCTGAGACTTGGGCCGGAATGACTGTGCCTCAGTCCCGTCTCAGAGGCTACCTTCTTCCATGGATCACTTAGCCTCTTTGAGTCTCCATTTCCTGTCTTTGTACCCTGGGGAGAACATAACACATGCCCTGTTTCTGGTGCAGAGCTCTAGAAAGTTTCACCCAAGAGAATGTAAAAATGCTTTGCATGCAGCAAAAACAAAATACACGTGTTCCTTGCTGTTATCCGTAAAGGAGGGAAGTGCTTGTTCTGAAAAGTTGACCTGGGAAGCCCAGAATTGAAATAGCAGTTTGATAATTACAATGCTAGTTTAATCTGACCTGTCTGGTATCGCTTTAGGCTTATTGGTATCTGAGATATTAAAATAAATGTATTTTCTTGAAGAAAAATAAGGGTCCTTGAGGGAGCCTTGAAATCCTCTTAAAAATAAAATGAAAAGGATTCTTATAAGCCTAAACGATTCAATGTTCATCTCTTGAGAAGTTAGCTCTCAGCCCCCAGCAGGGGCCTGCACCCCAGGAGGAAGGCAAATCACCACTGGCAAACTAGGAATGAGTTTGTGAGTCACAGAATCACACGCTGTGTGCCTAACAGCCAGACAGCTTCTGGTTTTGAGGACTTTGCATCCTAGATTCTTGGGAAAAAAAAGAGTAAGTAGACACAAGGAAATAAGCAAGTAAGGGAAGAAGGGGAAAGAAACACACAAAAATGCAGCGTGTTTGAAGTCTCCCCATCTTGATTCCATCAGTTCAAGCCCCAGGAGAACACACAAAGTGAGGGGGCGTGTTTGTCGTCCGGCCCTGGGCGGGTCTGCAAGGAGCTGGATGGTAGAGGTGAGGTGGGGCTTGCCCTCCGCTGACAGATCCTAGTCTCAGCTCCACTTTGAAGTTGACCTGAACGATCTTTTCATCAAGTTCTCAGTATCGCTGTGGCTATAATTTAAACTTGAAACAGGAACAAAGTGTTTTTACTATTGAGTAAACCTTCTGTTAGAAGAGCAGATTCTCGCTAGGCAGATGGAGTCTCTCTCTGCTTCTCTTCTTGGTGGTGCATTTAGCCTCCACTTCTCACACGCAAAGTTCGGAGAACCGTCCCTCTGTAGAGCAAGTCAACAAAACATACACCAGGACTGGCCATGGCGTCTAGACAGTGAGAATACCATCCCTGAAGTTCTCCCTCCCTCCCTTCCTTTCTTGCTTGCTTCTTTTCCTTTCTCCTTAGAAAAATATATTTTTTTTAAGATTTTATTTTATTTATTTGACAGAGAGAGAGAGAACACGAGAGAAGAAACACAAGCAGGGGGAGAGGGAGAGGGAGAAGCAGGCTTCCCGCAGAGCAGGGAGCCCAATGCGGGGCTCGATCCCAGGACCCTGAGATCATGACCTGAGCCGAAGGCAGACGCTTAACGACTGAGCCACGCAGGCACCCCAGAAAAATAATTTTTCATTCTTTTGTTTTCTTACTGATCATTGAAATCATTTGGGGCTTTATAAGACATAGAGATTCTTGGTGTCCTGTCCCAGATGACACAATCAGAATCTCTGGAGAGAGAATAACAAACCAGGACATCTCTATTCGGGCAGACTCTGTCATGGCTGCTGGCTGGTTGCCCTGCAGTCAGGGGTCCGTTCAGGGCCACTGAGCTGTGCCCAGGGTGGCCAGGTTTCAGGAGGCACATGGGGTCACTTCAGAGTTGTGATCATGGCAAACTCCATAATACGTATTTGTGACCATGCTCCTTCCAGGCCATCCTCTTGCCACCAGGGGATTTTAAAAATATATCCTAATCAGGTCATGCTCGCTCCAGCTTAAAATCCTTTAGTTGATGTCATATCTTTTTAGATAAGGATCAAAATCCTTCACATGGCTTACATGAAGAGAGAAGTAGGGAACAGATTTTTTTTTTTTTTAAAGATTTATTTACTTATTTTAGGAAAAGAGAGAAAGAGAGAGCCGGGTGGAGGCGGGCAGGGGGAGAGAGACAATCTCAAGCAGACTCCTTGATGAGTGTGGAGCCCAGTGTGGGGCTTGATCCCAGGACCCCAAGATCATGCCCTGAGCCAAAGTCAAGAGTCGGACGCTGAGGCGACTGAACCACCCAGGCGCCCTGGGAAGAGATTTTTTTTTTTTTTTTAATGAGAAAAACTAATAGCAGAACTGAGTACCTAGGGATCTGGGTTCTGGTTTGGATCCTGCCTAATTTTATCAGTCCTGTGACTCCTCCGGCCTCAGCTATCTTACTGTGAAAGTGTATGGTAGGATGAGATGATCTCTAGTTCTCTCAGAATAATTGGGTCTGCACCACTATTTGGGGGACAGGAGGTAATTCCAGAGTAGGGGATAGGATTTGGTTGGAGCAACTTGGCTCATGCAAATGTTCACCTCATATTAATTGATGAGAGGTAAAAGTGAAAAATCAGTGGTAATAAAGGACCCTATGTGCAAGATTTCGACCAAGCATGGTGTTATAGACAACAAACAAAACCAACTTGCTCCTTCTGGCTTGTGATGATGCAATTAAACGGATCTAATGAAAATTGGGATTCTGAGATTGTCCTTTCAAAGAAATAATTCCAAAGCTTGCTTATGAGCATGTCCAGGTTTTAGCTCAGTGAGTACATGGCAAGTGCTCAAATAATTCAGTCCCAAACAAACTGTGAGAATTGGTACAAGTGGAAATGTTGTGAAACTAACTACCAAGAGAAAATGAAAAGTTTCTTTGGATGACTGGTCACATTGCAGCTCTTAATAGTCATCTGCAGGGTAGATGAAATGGTGTGTCAACAATTCATTGATTGGATGATTATAATGACCTTGTAAATTGATGAAGAGGCTTGAATTGCAATTTTTAAAGCAAGTTCAGAAATACTTCATTCACTTCCATTGGGCAATGTGTATGTCCCTGAGGTCAAAGATGGTATCCATCACTTTGACACACTTGGGCCTTTAACCAAGCAGTAGACGGAGGCCAGTTGTTGGATGGAAGATTGCTCAAAGACTCTTTCATCTGCTCTCCCACTTGTATTCACCATCTACTTTCCAGTTTGCCCTCAATGTGCTAAAATGCCCTTCTCTTCTGCATGCCAGACTTTCTCTCTCATCATTCAATCATTTTACCTTCACCAAGAATGCTGTCCTTTATTGGATGGATAGGGGCTGATGACTTCTGATTCCTAGTGCTTAATTAACCATTCCATCTTCTGTTGCCATATCATCTTATAAATACCACTATTATAAGACTTGGAGTATTAGCTGTGTCTGTCTGCCCCTCTATATTGGATATTTTTTCATAGCAGACATCATCACTCACATGTTCGTATCTCCCGCATCTACCACAATGCCCAGCATATAACTGTTACTCATAAATACTTAGAGAACAAGAACGGTAGTGATGACTTGGCAGGGGGAGTGTTAGTTACCATCTCATAAGGACTTTTATTCTAATTTATTTTATAACAGGTAAAATACTACATATCAACAATGAAAATATAGCAGAATGTAATACAGTTTGAATATTAGTGATTGAAGCAGAAAAAATGCTGTGTAGGAAAGGCTTACTTTGAGTGACGGTGCTTAAGAAAGAGAAAACAAAGTGGTTTAAATAGAGGGGGCGAGGAAGGATCTTCTGAAGAGAGATCTTGAGTGATTCTAGGAGTCGCTCACTCCTCTATCCAGGGTAAGTTACATTTCAGAGCACCTGGCCTTCTTTTTCCTAGACTTGCCCATTCTTATGTGTTCCCATTATATATAGGATAATTTACAGGCTGACAATGTAGGTAGGAGGAGGCACAGAACAGAGAATGAAATAAAAGATTGCCTTGAGGTATTTGAGCAAGTTAGAAGGAGGGAGGAGGGGAGTTTTATGGGTTGAATTGTATCCCCCCACATTCACCTATTGAAGTCCTGAGAACCTCAGATGAGTCCTTATTTGGAAATAATATCATAGATGTAATTAGTTAAGTGAAGATGAGGTCTTTGGGGGCGCCTGGGTGGCTCAGTCTGTTAAGTGTCTGCCTTCAGCTCAGGTCATGATCCCAGAGTCTTTGGGCTCCCTGCTCAGTGGGAAGTCTGCTTCTCCCTCTCCTTCTGCTCCCCCCCCCCCCCCCCCCCCCCACCCCACCACCTCTCCCTCTCACAAAAAAAAAAAAAAAATATTAAAAAAAAAAAAAAAAAGAGGAGGTCTTTAGGGTGGCCCCTGGTGTAATATGACTGGTGTCTCATTTTAAAAAAGGGAAAATTTGACACATAACACGCATAGAGGAAGAACACCATATGGACACAAAGATGGCCATCTCCGAGCCAAGTGGAGAGTCCTGGAATAAATCCTTCCCTCACAGCATTCAGAAGGAACCAACTCGCTGACAACTTTTGGCCTCCAGGACAGTGAGACAACAAATTTCTGTTGCTTAAGCCAGTTTGAGGTGCTTCGTTACAGCAGTCCTCGCAGATGAATCTAGGAATGAAAGAGAATGTGTGCATACATGTAAAAGGACAATTGCCTAAAACAGAATGAACTGAATAGTGAACTGTGAAATACAGACATAAGGGGGAATTCTGGGAGCTGGTCAAAGACAGTTCTGAGGAAGGAGAGGACATTGAGTCAGTTCCCGGTGCCAGCCAGCAGATGGCGCTGCCGATTGGAATAGCTCTCGGGTCGGGGAGAGAGCCAGTGGGTCTTTCCAATTCGTCAGCGCCTTGCAAGCGAAGTAGCTGGAGGTGGTCATTGCTGGACATGCAGACTACTGCTAAGCTGTATCCAGCATCCTCTGTGATTCTTGGAAGACTGCAAACAGGGCCTTGTGGGAAATATTTCTGGTGGTTATAACCAGATGGGTGAGCAGTGTGGTATGTGGGCATGGAATTTAAACTTTTGCTGCCTCCGACTAAAGTGCAAACTTCTAGAAGGTTTGTCACTGTGGCTGTGCCATCGCATGGCATCTTACACAAAGTTAGAAAATAGTTGTTCTTTGTGATGATAATTTTATCCTTTTAAGCCTACTAAAAAGAGGCATCATTTTTTCTTAAAAATTACATTTTGAAGCCGTAGTGCGTACAAAGACTATATTTACATCTACTTACATCTTTGAGGGACGCTCCTATTTACTTCTTAGAATATTATTAACTACCATTTTAATATAGAAACTTCAAAATATATATATATATTTTTAAAAGAATCCAACAGTGAACAAGAAATAATAAGTGTTTACAAAGCCCTTTTGCACAGCATTCTATAGTGTCATCAACATAGACCTTATGTCCTGTTCTACAGATGAGGAAAATCGAGACTCCTGGAGTGTAAGCCCAAGTAGAAAGTAGCAGAAGAAAAACCAAACCCTAGTTCTTCCAACCCCCAGTTCAATATGCTCTATCATCGATTGAGTGTTAAAGGATTTAAGGAACTGTTAAAAAATGCAAATCGAAACCACCGTGAGATACCACACCTGTCAAAATTGCTATTATCAAAAAGACCAGAAATAATAAGTCTTCACGAGAATGTGGAGGAAAGGGAATCCTGTGCGCTGTGGGTGGGAACGCAAACTGGTGCAGCCACTCTGGAAAACAATATGGAGATTCCTCAAGGATTTAAAAATAGAACTACTGTATGATCCAGCAATTAATTCTACTTTTCAGGATTTATCTGAAGGAAATGGGAATACTAACTAGAAAACGTCTCTGCACCCCCACGCTCACTGCAGGCTTATTTACAAGAGCCAAGACATAGAAACAAGCTAAGTGTCCATCAGTGGATGAGTGGATAAAGAAGCTAAGATACGTGTAAATACATATGTACACAGACGTATCTACAATGGGAAATTATTTAGCCATAAAAAAGGAGGAAATCCTGCCATTTGGAACATGGAAGGACCTGGGGGGCCTTATGCTAAATGGAATAAGACAGAAAAAGGCAAACACTGTATGATGTCACATATATGGGGAATCTAAAAACAAGAACAAAAACTGAACCCACAGATACAAAGAACAGATTGGTGGTTACCAGAGGTAGAGGGAGGAGGGAAGGCAAAATGGGTGAAGGGGGTCAAAGGTTACAAGCTTCCAGTTAGAAAGTAAGTAAGTCATGGGGATGTAACGTACGGCGTAGTGACTACAGTTAATAATACTGTGTTGTGTATTTGAAAGGTGCCCAGAGAGCTGATCTCAAAGTTCTCATCACAAGAAAAGAGTTTGTAACTAGGAAAAAAAAAAATTTAGAGAACTATTAATAGAAAATTATACCATATAGCTTAATGTCCTCAGTTTTTTTTAATGATTGAAGTCTGTGCTATTTTTCAAGATATTTATCATAAAGAGCCTATGAAATTTTAATAGAAATCCAGTTGTTGATTATATAATTAGCTCTGAGTAGAAAAAAAAATAAAAACTGTTGAAAGTGCACAGAACGGGTTTGAACCTCTCTAGTTTCGGCAAGATATTTAATGTCATCAAGCTATAATTTCCTTAACTGTCAAAAATAAATAGTAATACTCGACCTCATAAGCTTTCACAAAATAAGATACATTATTTAATGTAGTTCCTGGAACCAAATAGTCTTTTATAAATAAATGGTAGCTCCATAATTCCCTACGAAGGAGAGAGAGTATCTGGAGGCCTGGCGTGCAAAGAACATGTCTTCTCTCACGCAAATGACTAGGATCAAGGTCAAAGTCATAATATGCAGCCGTGGACCGACTTCACACCTGCTGGGCTGCTGGGCAGTCAGTGAGCACACTCACTTCTCACTTCTTAGAACTAAATGGAGTAGGAACATTCCTCTGCCTTGAAGGGGCACATTTCTGTCCGGCTTGTCATGTGGCGGGCACGTCTCAGGGCTTTGTGCCCTGCACTGACTAAGTGGGAGTTTTCAATGTAGGAAGCAAGAACAATTTGATAGAAAGATCCCTGCTGTGGATCGGAGGAGGTTATTTTACCGTAAAAGGAGCAAATTACACGACTTCTTTAATGTCATCCAGATGATTTTCTCCTTCTCATTTTTTAAGCTTTGCTTACAATTCCCCAGTATTCCCTAGCAGCATGGGCTTGACTTGGCACCATCCATAGCTTCACCCATCGTAAACAATGCTTGCAGGGCATGAGCTTTCTGGCTGTGCCTTTTTAATTTCAGAATTCCATTTTATGTGACCCCTTCCATACAGATGGATGCTATGGAGTTTACAAAGTGTTTAATGGACATTAGTTCACAGAATTTTAGAACAGATGTATTGACTAGAGGTCGGCCAGACATTTTCTGTAAAGGCCCAGGCAGTAAATATTTTCGGTTTTACGGGCCTTGTAGTTTCTATGTGCTGCAACCACTCAGCCCTGCCCTTGTAGCAAGAAAGCAGCCATAGACAATATGTAAGCAAATGGGCATGGCTGTGTGCCAATAAAACTTTATTTGTGGACACTGAAGTTTGAAATTTGTTTCCTCTTCACATGACACAAAATAACTTTTAGGATTTTTTTTTTCCTTAGCCCACAAGCTGTACAAAAATGGTCATAATTTGTCTATCCCTGCACTAGAAGATTACAGTCACAGAATCAGTAGTAGATCTGCTGGAGACCTTCTAGAGCTTCTCAAGGCCCCTCCTTGTAGAGCTGAGATTCTGGAGCACAGAGAAATGAAATACTTTCCTCAAAGGCATACAGCCTATGAGTTATAGAGACAGAACTATAATCCCCATGTCCTGCTTCCTAAAGCAGATTTTTTTCAAAAACCACAGCGTTCTTCAATAATAACCATGACTTGCACACATCCATGCAGGCCTCTATGATGAGCTTGTAATTAAACTGTGGGCATAACTGTCTGTCTCCTCGTCAGCTCCTCTGACCTCAACTGGGAGAGACTCGGACTTTGCGTAATGATTTCCTCAGCTGTTGCTTGCAGTCTACTATTAGGGTCAAAGACAAGGAGTGAGACCTCTCTCTCATGACTGAAACTGCTGCTTAAGTTAAATATTAGAAGTTTTGAGCTAAAAGGGTCCCTGGAGATTTTCTTGGCTCACACCGTAACATTATATGGGGGAAATTAAGATCCAGAGAGCCTAAATGAACCACCCAAGACCACTCACTTACGGTTCCAGAAGCCAGGTCTTCAGACTCCTAGGACAGAGCTGTGTCAATTGCACCATATTGCCTGACACAGTAGTTTATGTAAAAGCATGTTAATACCCATAATGAAAGCACGCCTTTTGTGTTAAAGTCCAGAGCACAAATAGAATGATTACCATCGATTGCCAACTCATTGTTCTATATTAAGAACCATCCCAGGCATACGTGCATTACAAGCTTTCTTTGCTTATCTCCACTTGATAGATCAGGAAGCTGAGGCTTGAAGAGTTTACAGGAATTTGTTCATGTTGCATAGCTCATATGTGCTAGAGCCACAGCTCAAATCCACTTTTCTTTTTAAAATCTGAGCTCTTCACTCTCCATGGCACCTCTGTTGGGTGCTTTTGTTTGAAGCCACAGAAATCCCAACCAAAAAAGGCATAAATAAGAAAGACTTGGCGCAGGAGACTGCAAAGGGGAAGTGTGAATTCAGGCGTCATCCAGTCCAAGCCCTGTGACCCCTGGCTCAGACTTCCTTGGCTTGTTGGCTAAGATCTCGGGCTGGCTTCACTGAGGCCACTCTGCATCCTCATTCACATCCGGTAAGGGTCAAGGTGAAGCCCGATCGTGTATGGAACAAACATCCCGAAACTGGAGCTCTGCTTGGGCCAATCCCTGGACGGGTCCATAGGCTGAGGGTGGAATTAACCCTCAGAGCCCATCTCTAGAGCTGGGAGTGGGGTCCATCCACCCAAAAAGATCTGCTGTCACACAATGGAGGGAAGGGGTACTCTCTCCATAAGCGAAAATCTGGGTACTTTAGAAAAAGAAGGGAAGAGTGAATACTTTGGGGGCAACCAAAGAATTTCTTTACCACTTCCATATCCACTCTATGTTTGTTTTTTTAAAGATTTTATTTATTTATTTGACAGAGAGAGAGAGAGAGAAAGAGCACACAAGCAGAAGGGAACAGCAGACTCCCCACTGAGCAGGGAGCCTGACGTGGGGCGCGATTCCAGGATCCCGGGATCGTGACCTGAGCCGAAGGGAGACGCTTAACCGACTGTGCCACCCAGGCGTCCCATCCACTCCATGTTTATTTGATTGATACTGTCAAAGATGCAAAACTGGCAGCATAAGCCTTGGCAGTGGTGTTCTTGAACACTTGGCGGAAGGCTGTAAGGGGAGAATTGCTCCAGGTACATGGTGTACACCAATCTTAAACAAGTCTCTTTGGATACTTGTCTGCATTTTTGGCATTATTAAATGAATATGTATCAGCCCATGAAGGCAGGACCTTCCCCAAAAGTATTCAATCTTTTCCTACTGGCTATGTCTGCACTCTGCAGGAAGAAAGCAAAGGGACAAATAGGGACGCAATCCTTGTCTTGTATGACTAGGATTTTTGTAACTCCTCCTACTCTTTATAACTCAGAATTCATTATAATTCAATCTCCCACTTGTCTGGCCAGCTCCAGTGTCTCCAACACCCCAGGACCCCCATTCAGGACCACTCTCATCACAACACACGGTGAAAACTTCATATGCCTGGCATGTCCATTCGACCTCAGTCTCTTTAGGAAAGGACCACTTCTTACCCAACTTTGGTCCTCAGCCTGGAGGAGCATCTGACCCACAGGAAGTGAATGACCATAACCCAATGAGCGGTGCTGGTTCTGAGGAGAGAGCTGGGCTTGTGCCCACGGACTGCTGGGGAGGTCATTTAGCCCCTCGGAAACCCACCATCCACAAAATGAGAAAATTAACAACATCTGCCTTACAGGATGAACTGAAAAAACATGCTATAAAATGTCAATGAGGAAAGTGCTATCTCTTCCAATTTGTCATGAATTCTAAGATGAACATTTTCTCATATTTTAACATCTCTAACACTGAGATCCATTCTTGCAATGGACTGGACATTTATGTCCACCTCAAATCTATATTTTGGAACCTAATGCCCAAGGTGGTGTTATGAGGATGTGGGGCCTTTGGAAGGTACTCAGGTCATGAGGATGGAGCCTCCACGAAGGAGATCAGTGCTGTTATAAAAGAGACCCCACAAACCTCCCACCCTCTTCTGGATCCTTCTGGATGTGAGGTTACAGCTAGAAGGCACTGTCTATGAACCAGAAAGCAGGTCTTCACCATACACCGAATCTGCAGGCCCTTTCATCTTGGACCTCCCAGCCTCCAAAACTGAGAGAAATAAATTTCTGTTGTTTCTAAGCCACCCAGTTTACGGCTTTTTGTTATGGCAGCCCAAGCAGACTAAGACAATCCTGCAATCCATGCATAAATAGGCACCATGACTTATTATTCTATGGTAGTTTTTTCCTTATGTCTTACGTACCGGATTTTCGTGTTGTGTAAGATAGGACTGTGACTCTTACAATCAAAGGTGTCTGGTATTCAACAAAATACAATGTTATTGATATCCGTGCAGTACTCTGCCTCTGACAAATGGCCGCAAGCTGGCCTCAGGTTCAACTGCTCCTTTCTTCAACCTCAAGAGGGTCCCTCCCCCTCCCTCAAAGCATTCTGGGTGCCTTTAATAACCCCCGATCCATCTTATATTCTAAATGTATCCAAAAGCTTTGGGAAATGATTTGTATTTTCATTTCCCCATAAACTAGTTACAGTATTTAGTATAAGCACTTAATCTTACTTGTCTCTACTTTCCATTACCATCTCCCCACCAGCAGCAAGCTTGAAGTAATGGGAAGAACTCTGTAATGTTTTGGAAAGAATAATTTTAGTTCTAGTCCCCTTTTGTCACTAATTAGCTACATGTCTAATCTGTCATCTGTTAAATGGGGGTGCCAATATTTTCCTCACAGTTATGCAAGGTTGAATGAAATCATATATGTGGATGTCCTTTAAAATGACTGCATTCTGGAATGTGATGAACAGAAAGGCCTCTGTTCCCCTCTGTAATTTTACCAATCTTGGATGGCTTCCAAAGACAGCACTTCAGAAGAAAGGGTGACTTTTAAGGTGCATTTGATTACTTCCTATATTCATCCACATGATCACTGAGATGACTCCTATTCTCCAAAAATCTACGAGACATGGAAAACAAAGTGAGAGATGGTTACATTTGCCTGCACCCAGTTTCCAGTAAGTATGTGGAGTCCATGGCTTTAAATGTCGGTGTCCCCCGACTTTGCCCCATCCTGCAGGAACTGTTTCCTTTGCTTGGGCCTGCTACGGGAGGCTTATCTTGATGTCTGCAAGACAGTGCAAGCTTTAACTTGAACCATGAATTTTTTTTTTCAATGTTACTTATCAGAGACAAGCTCCCTTTTATGTTTGGCGTTAACATAGTAATGATTTATTTGTGGTTTCTTTTTCACATTGTGCTTGTCTCTACTTTGCACACGATTAAAACCAACTTTATCTTTTACTTGGTTTTAGGCTTAAATTATGGGGTGGGAGTGGGGGAACATTAGGACACTCGGAGATATTAGTGCCCACTTTGTGCTCAAATTACACATATTGCCTTGTTTCTGTAGACATCTCAGCAACTGGAAAAGGTATAGCGTTCTGTGTTGGAGGGGATGACACCGAGGTGATCTGTCAGAAGTCATAGACCCAGAAACAGACCCAAACCTCCTGAGCACAGACCACCAACTTTCTGTTTTTGGTTTTTGGTTTTGGTTTTGCCTAGGCATAAGGGAAAGGGGGGGGGGGGGGAGGGGAGGGGAAAGGTATTTGAGCAGGCATTTGACATTATACCTTTAATCCTTTTAAACCAGAGGTCATCTTCTTCCACTCCCCGTATCACTTCATTTCATGTTTTATTCCTGAAAATTAACTTAGTGGATCCTTCTCCTTTACATTTATCTGGAACAATTCCAGATTCTTATGGCATTACAGAATCTGTCTCCAGCTAAAGGCATTCCATAAAGGAGACAGCCTTAGGGAAGAAGCGGGGGATAAATTACATGAATGAGTTAGTACAAAGCTGCCAATAAAACCTACAACACAAGTAAAAGGCAGAGGCTGTAATTTGCCGACAGAGTTTTAGTACCAACTACCGAGAATAAAAGTATGTATTATTTATTTAAATTGCCAAACTAAGAGAGACTTAACTAAAGAGTAAGACAAAAATGAATTTCCAACCCTGAGATTTATTTGTATAAATAATCACCAAGAAAGAATTTCTTTTTGACTTTAGAGTGTGTTTTCCTTAAAGTTCATAAGATACAGTTCTTACAATGTATGAAATCTTTTTCACTTCACAACTTTTTTTTGTCTTACTACTGTTATAGTAAAGGATTTTTAACATTTTTTGTTATTTGTCTCTCTAAAGAGTAAAGGAAAGTCCTCTATAAGAAGTCTTTGCATGAGAAAGAAAAAAAATTAGTCTCTGAAATTCATTAGAAATCTTGGGTTCACAGATACAGAAAACTTCATATTCCTGGTTTCTCACCAAAACCGTAATAGTCTAAATGATTTAAGAACATAAAATAAAATGAAACTTCCAGGACAGTTTTTGGTTAAAAAAAAGAGTGAGGAGCAGAAAATGTAATAAATTTGGAGAGAAAGGGGGAAAGAAATGTATGAGGAGTTAGATGAGAGCTTTATTAAAGCGGGAGTTATTGCTAGAATATCATTAAGCAGAGCTTCTTTGGGGAAATCTGCTTTAACAGAAAGCAGAGCACAGTTTATTTTTTTTAATCCTTTCCTTAACATTCATCAACTGCCTCTTCAGTGCATCAAAGTGGCATTTTCTTGGTCCAGGAAAATCTCATCATAAAATATAGCAAAGAAAGGATGCTGCTTTGGTGTTATTTCCTTGCTTCTAAGGGGCTTCTGTGGCCCGCGGGGACTGGTGTCCCGGAAAAAAAAATACAGTATGAGTTTTCCTGGGCGAAGACAGGGTGACCCGCTCACACTGTGCGGCGGAGACCCGTTTGCTGCGCATCAAGCGCTCTTCGTCTCCAGTTTGAGAGTAAAATGCCCACTCATGAACGTGACACCAGGCGTTAGGAAACAGAGGCTGCAGGCAGGAAATGTGGCCGCCCTGGCCGAGCTGCTGGCGGACCCGACGCTCCCTGGGTCGCGGGGATCCCCGAGCACCTGCTGCTCGGCTCTCTCCCGGGGCGGTCCCGCGGGCGAGGGGCGCAGGGCCGCGAGCGGGCTGGCGGCGGGCAGGGGGCTGGTGCTCCGAGCGCTGATTGCCGGGCGCCCCGGGGAGACGCGCCCTCCCCGCCTGGCAGGGGGCAGCCGCAGCACCCGCCCGGACCCGGCGCGCCGCCAGGGCTGGGGAGGGGCGGCGCGGAGGGCGGGGGCCGGGCGCGGGGCAGGGCCGGGCCGGGCTGCGCGTCGCCGGCCGCTCGGGCTGCTCGGGCCCGCCGCTCTCGGACGAGCTCACCACTCTCCCGAAGCTCTGCGGCGTGGCAGGCGCCGCGGGAGCGCTGGCCATGAGGACCCTGTGGATGGCGCTGTGCGTGCTGGCGCGGCTGTGGCCGGGGACCCTGGCCGGCTGCGCCGAGGCGGGGCGCTGCTGCCCGGGCCGGGACGCCGCCTGCTTCGTGCGCGGCTGGAGGTTGGACAGGGTTTACGGGACGTGCTTCTGCGACCAAGCCTGCCGCCTCACGGGGGACTGCTGCTTCGACTACGCCAGGGCATGCCCAGGTGGGTGGCGGGGCCCGGGGGGAGGGGCGGGGGGCGCCAGCCCCTCGCCAGCAGCCAAGGGGCACAGGATCCCACACCAAAAACCGCAGCCCGGGAGCCAGGATCCCCCCTCCCGGCCCCTTCCATCCTGGCGTGTCCAGACCGTCTATCCTGGCCTACCCCTCACCCCTCCATCCAGGTACACCTCCCTCCATTCTAGAGTCCTCCGGGCTCCCTCATCTAGGTGCACTCAGCTTCTACCCCCTACCCCATCCTAGAGTCCTCCAACCCCCTCCCTCCATCCAGGTACACCCAGCTCCATCTTTCCTAGGGCCTCCAGCCCCCTCCATCCAGGGATCCCCCAGTCCTCTCCGTCTAGACATAGCACTCCAAAGCACCTCTCCCCACTAGAACCTGGATGGAAGGGGCTGGAGCTATCTGTTCTCCTGGAAGTGTGTGGGGTTCAGGAACTCCAGCCTGATAGGGCCCCCTCCTACCTGGAAAGATGGCATGTCCTTGGGCCAGGCTCCACTGCGTTCATTCTGTTAACCCTCAGGGATCTTCAGGGCCTTGTGAGCCGTGCAAAGGGAAGGGATGTGTAATAACCCCACTGGGTGCCCAGGGCTTGCTCTGGTAGGGTACTCACTTCAGCAGAACAAGTTCTTGGAGGACCACAGCGGTCCTCACTTCTGGCCTCCAGCATGTGGCACAGCCCCTTTCTCCCAGGAGGTGTTTGATATGCTCTTTGAATTCAATTTTATCTCTATAGCATGATGAAGGTTTTTATCCGGGGGTTCCTATTATGTTTTAATCCTGCTGGTTTTCCTGTAGGGTCAGTCTTTTGCATCTTTCAATTTCCCACAGTATCACAGCCCCTGGCAAGGGCTCAGTAGGTGCTGATTTAAGTAAATTAAAAGATGAAGAAATGGTGAGTATAGTCCTAAAGAACAAGGTTTACCTGAGAGAAGCCAGCTCTGGAAATAAAAGTAACCTTGTTCCCTGCTCATATGCCTCACATATGTTAGGGTTTGGCCTCAAGGATCCCTGCGCTTGGCGTCTTCTTGGGAGAATAACCCGCAGGTCCGTGTCATTACTTGGGGAACCGGATGCCCTGTCAAGAGGAGCACACATTCTGCCTCCGTGGAGCTGGAAGAGGCCACCAGCCCCAGGCAAGATAGCACCCAGATCTGCTCCTGAAAGAACACAATTGAAAAACATGAAGATTTTTTTGATCCTGTTTGAAAGCTAATGATTAACCTACAAATATTGATCCTCTTTTCGATAAGCCTCTCTCCCTTTCCTGCTTCAAAGCCAGGGTATTCTACTACTCAAGTAAGGTGAAGAGTCAGTTATTTAGGAAATGCAGTGCCCCTGGGCCCAGGGTCCCCAGGCAGTCAGAAGAGTATTCGATGCAAACTCTTATCTTCCGGTAGACCAGATAATGTGCCCCGCCAAGCACAGGGCTACAAAGAAGATGAAGACAGTCTCTGCTCCCTACAAGTTCACAGTCAAGCAGGGGACTACCCCTGCGAACCACCTACAGCATGCTTGGTGCCCAAATGAGGGGTCCAGGAGGCTAGGAAGGGAAAACTCGGAAGACCCAAGGGATTCAAGGAAAACTTCCCGGAGGAAGTAAGGTGCAAGCATGGTCCTGGAGAATAAGCAGGAAGTCTCCAGAAGGGGAAGGAGAATTCTAGCAGGAAAGCATCACGTGGTCGCTCGCAGCACCTGTGGGTGTCTGCCTTTGGTGCCAGGAACTGGGCTCGGCCCCAAGGCCACGCTGGTGGACAGGGCAGGCGGCGAACCCAGCTGGACCCGGAGAGACTCAGGCATGGAAGAGGCCTGGGTAGGACAGCCCTGGGTCATGAGAAGAACTGGCTTTCCAGTGAGGGGTGGCAGAGTCCTCAAAGTCTTCATTTGGTCACGGATAAATCCTGTCTTCGGTGCAGGAGGTTGAACTGTTCAAGCAGAGAGCCTCTCATTGAAGCGGGGATGTGTTGGGTAAGGAGGAACAGGGAAGAGAGGACCTGACCATCTTGGGAAGGGCTCCACAAGGAGTCCCGGCACCTTGGAGCCTGAGGAAGAGCTGCGAGCGAGTGGAGGGCATGGGAGCTGAAACCAGAAAAAGAAAGGAGCCCAAAGAATTTTTAAAAGGAGCATATTCAGCCTGAACTGCCCTTCCCCAGGGAGTTAGCGGAGGCCCTCGCAGGCCCTTGAAGAAGCAGACACGGGACGGAAAAGGCTCCTCGTTGAGTAAATCCTCTGCGCCTGGAGTTTCTGGGGAGGAGAGGAGAAAATAGAGACAGTTGGAAGTTGGCCACTTGGAAGTTGGCCTGCTTGCTCTGCCGAGCTGAGGGTGAGAAGGGGCACGGCAGAGCCAAGATGCTGCATCTCCTTAGCCCCGGCCAGGCGTCCTGGCTGTGCATTCTCCACTGGTCTTGCCGGAGCGTCGTACAGACTCAGGAGCCGGGGTGTCCCAGGGCTTTCCCATCACTAAGTTAACATGAATGGGTAGCACAGTGACGTCTGAGCCAACTTCGGGCTGCCATCTGCCACATCTGCTGTGCATGGTTGTTATTGATTCCTAAACATATCAACATTCGGCAGCTCAGGGCCCCACCAGTCACTCCGTAGACATAGAAGCATTCTGCCCCTTAGGATCTCTTCTCCTTACCCAATGTTATGTTACCTGTCGATGCCATCTGAAACCTTTTTGACTGAAATTACGTTACATATGAACCAAAAATGGAGCTGTATCAGTAGAACTAAGAATGCCTTATTTCTCTGCCTTCTGATTTTTTCTTCTTTGTAAAGACATTTTTTTTTTTTTTTGGTGTAGCTAAGAGATGAAATACTGGAATTTCTTTTTCTAAATAGGACTTTTTATTTTTACTTAGTCAAAATAAAAATAAGTTATTGGATCTGTGGAATTACTGAACTGCCAAAAATATCTGTTCTGAAACAAATGATCTCAGAAAAATCTCATTATGATGTTGGTATTGGTTTCAACACCAATATATTGGTGTTGTATATATATCTCTATACCCCTCCCCCCACCAAAAAAAAAAAAAAGGAATAGAAAATTCTCCATTGGCTGTGCCTGACCAGGGGAGAGGTAAAGGAGGAGACAGATCCAAATTACCTGCCCTGGAAGAATTTCTTAGAAGGCTTCCTTATCAGACTCACGATGCCCCGGTCTCTAGCTCATCACCTGGGTTCCTGGAGTCTTCATTCTAAGATCACAGAAACAGTAGGGCTGCACTGGACTTTTTGATGAGCAAATTGAGGAAAGAGTAATAATGAAGCCAAGGGGAACAGGGCAAACATTGAGTAGCCTGTGTGAGCCAGTCTTTTCTTGTAGATTTCCCGGGGAATCTAGAAACCTAACTGGCCCAAATCTGCTGACCGCATACCTGGAAGGAGAAAGGGCAAATGTACTGGAAAATACGGGCTCCAAAACTCATGCAAAGGAAGGATGTCACCGTCTACGGTGATTTAGAAAAGTTGAGGCTTTACTAGGAACCATAGCGGCCTGAGAGACAGCATGTGGCTTCCCCTGCCTTTGTCTCTGTAGGAAAAATGAGCAGGGCCTGGCGCCAGCATTCAACATGACTTGACTTTGCAGGCTTGGGCTGCAGCCCTGTGCATTCAGTGGAGGAGGGTAAAGTTGTTAACCCTTCTGCCACACTTCCTCCATGCCAGGCACCTCACAGTTCTAGTCTTACTTAAGTCTCCCAACACACCGCCATGGTCATCAGAGCGCTGGGAGGTTGGGAGATTCATCCCAAGTCATATGGCTAACAAGTGATGGAGTGAGATTTGAACCCAGGAACTCTTAAGTCCGGAGCCCTTATGTTTAAACATTATGTTTTGACCCTCCAAGGACGGAGGCTTTATGAGAAGCTGTGTACTTGGCAGGTCAAGCCCCAGATAAATACTGGTAGAGTGAGTGAGTCTTCTCTCTCCTTTGACTGACTCCTCAAGGGCAAAGAAGTGTGTCCTGCCCCTCTTTACAATACCCTGACAGCCATGGTGGTGTCACTGAATTATGTTTGTCTCAACAGCCCGAGGGGTCATTCGAGGGGATGTTATCTATGGCTGCAGAGGGCGCCACCAGCTGGGCTGGAGTCACTTGTCCTTTTAAATACAACTCTTTCCTTCCTTGTCTACAAAATATGTTTGTTGCAGAAAACTTGGGAAATACAGAAATGCACAAAAGAAGAACACAACTCACCTGGACACTGACTACCGAGTAAAAGCATAATTATCTTTATGATTTGTATGCCCTTTTTCTCTGGGCTTACATGGTGTATAAAATTCTGTTTTTTTTTCTAATGAGGGAGTCCTTTTTATTGTCCCTCTAGGATTTCATGAACTTGTCCAGTTAATATCTCAAAAGAAAACAAAAACCTACTGGGGGCCAGATAACATGGTTTTTGCAAGAGGAAGAACATACTTGATCATTTTATTGGAGCTTTCGGAGGGGGCGGTAAATAAGCACTTGGGCAATGTAGTCTCATTTGACCTTCAGAGGAGATTTGACAAGATTTCTCAGAAAAGGGCATACATGGGGAAAGAGAAGAAGGCCTATGACATTTAAAATCGTGTTACCATGAGGGGGGGGCTGCTTTATTTTTCTTCCACAGAATGTCAAGAAACAAAAGCTATTCGTAAATGCTACTGGTGTGGGTAAAGTGCAAGAAGAATATTTTCGTAGCAATGACTTAGGACTATTTGAACTTAACAACGTGAGGGAGGAAGCACTTGCTCGTGGGTGGCCTTAAACTTTTAGGCGGCAAAGAGCCAAGCAGGCAGGGCCAGATCCGTGATCAGCCAAGGAGACACTGCATGAACATGAGGGCAAGGTTTTATATTAAGACGAAAGAGCCC
Organism: Callorhinus ursinus; assembly: GCF_003265705.2. Classification (NCBI taxonomy): domain Eukaryota; kingdom Metazoa; phylum Chordata; class Mammalia; order Carnivora; family Otariidae; genus Callorhinus; species Callorhinus ursinus. Next base: position 23,524,493 of record NW_027397067.1, on the reverse strand, counting down.
AAACTCTATGTAGGAAAGGCAGGATCGGCTGTCAGCTCAGTTTGTTGCTGTGAGTATGTGTGTGTGTGTGTTATCATCAAGAAAAAGAGCAGAAGATGGGTTTTTGAGTTACCTTTTGGCACCTAAGACTGAGGATAGTGTGTTTAGTTCTGGTTGCCCCTGCTCACGGAGGCTGTGAATGGACCTGGAGAGGGCCCACTGGTAATTCTGGTGGTGACTCTAGAAAGATGGGTCCCACAGCTAGAGTCATCAACCTGAAAGATTCCTGCTAGAGAAGAAAGGGCACCTCCTGAGACATGAAGTCCCTGAGCCGCATGGATAAGATAAACATAGATGGGTTTTTTTTTTCACCATATTCTGAAATTCTTGAGTGAGGGGAATTTGGATCAAATAAGAGGAAATACCTCTCCATGCCACTGATAATAAAATGAAACAAGCTTGTTATTTTCAAGATGTGGTACTGGCAGGAGCTATAAATGGATTTAAAAGCATTTGAAGCATTTGTGGCTGCCAGGAGAAGCTGGGATCTACATAACCGGAAGGTACAGAAAGCCACACTCCTTCCAGGGACACCTTTTGGGGCCACCATTGCCGGGAGAGCCCAGACAGCTCTTACCTTGTTAAGAATTCCCATATTTTTGGCTCTGGGAGCTTCCGATTTATTTTGCTCTTGTCCTTCAGACGGCTTTCCTTTCCCACTCTGGAGCCTTAGTCAGTGCTTTGGCTTCTAACTAATGATATGAGCAAACCAGAATCTGTTTCAATGTAGAAAATTTGTTTAGGAAGGAGGCGGAATTTGTCCAATGCCATTTCATTCATTCATTCATTCATTCATTCATTCAACAAATATTTATTGAGCACCTACCATGTGCCAAGCACCAGGCACGAAATGAAACACTCAACGACAATAAAAAAGTAAATAAATATGTAAACTATATAATTATGAACTAGGGAGATATTAGAAAGCAAGGAACACTGAGCTCTGAGAGGAAGTAATTTTCAGGTGTGGCAGGTGGGAGGCTGGAGGTGGCACTGGGAGACTCCTTAGATAATCTGGCCAGAGAAGGACTCCCTGAATAATTCATCTGGGACTTAAAGGATGGCCAACCCCAGCCATGCCCCATGTGGGAAGAACATTCCCATCAGAGGGACACGTGGCCAAGGTTCCAGAGTGTGACAGAGTTGGTGTAAGGAGGCCAGAGGGGGGGGGGGGGGGGGGGGGGGGGGGGGGGGGCACCCCCAGGTGGGAGGGGAGGGACACAAGCTGGCTCACCCAGCCCCTTGTCGGCTGCAGCAAAGAGTTTGATTTTTTTTCCAAATTCAGTAACAATGCACTGAGAGAGTTTTAATTATTATTATTATTATTATTTTAAAGCTTAGTGGAAAATCTTTTAAGGTACTTGTACTTGGATATGACTGGCTATCCCTGTGAGGACATGTGAAAAGGTGCTCTACTCTTGCTTTGGGCAGATTCCCTACTGAAATATATAACGTATTTCTCTGTTGTTGGCCATTCTCGTGGTTGTGGTAGGGACATTTGATAACCAGAAAGCTCTTGAGGAAGGGGGACTAGCCAGAACTCCAGAAAGGACTTGATAATTCTTTGTACTCTGGATCTATCCATTATCTCGTTTCCTAGTGAGCGGAGAGCCAGGCTTGCCCACTGGGCCTGAAGCAGGAACTTAGGGATCTATGTCTCTGTTCTCTTCTGTGCCTACTTCTCTGTCTCTGCTCTGATTGCACTTCTTGGGAGCACCTCCCAAATAAATTTCTTGCATTGAAATCCACATCTTTATGAGTCTGCTTCTGGGAAACTCCACCTGAATATTAAATTATATTGAGTTTAAACAAAGGAAAAAGAAAACAGCTTGCCGGGCATTCTGGCATCCCTTAAGCCTAAGCTTCTTTTTCTTCTAAAAGGGATGGGATGATGTCATTAAGTCCTAACCATTAGGACTTTGGGAAGCTGGGATGAGCTTGGAGTCAGGGATGATCACGTTGCTCACTAGGTCTATTGGTCTCCAGTAATAACTAGGGAAATGTGAAGATTGAGAAGATCAGATTTTAAGAAAGAATATTTTGACATGCTGGCTATGGATGTGAATTCTGATGGAATAATTCAAAGGAAATGTGTGTCATGCAGCTGTAATATATGATCTGAGATGACAAATCTGTCAGAAGTTCCCGTACTTCCCCTAGCCTCTGTGACCAAAGATCTCTTATGATCTATGACGAATTGCACTCCAAACAATCAGCAGTTCACAAGTTAATCATGAATATAATCTTTTGTGCAACAGAGGAATAAATACCTCAGATTCGCCTTCCAACTCAAAATATTTTTTGGAACCCCTTTATACTTGTATAATTCTGTGTGAACTTTTTTTCATTTTGTCTTATAATGAAGCCATCAAGATGATGCTCAGGACCCAGAACTTTCTGATTTTCTTTATGAAGCTGTTAAAGTCATAGATTGGAAATATGAGACATAGCATTTTCCAAGGTCAAATGTTAACCGATAGGAACAACTGATTCTGTGATTCTGTGATTTGGGGATGTTAATTGTGGGGCAAACCAAATAAAATAAATAAACATTGCACATGACACACAAATGTTGGAGAAATACCGAGAAACTAGCTTCTTTCAGAAAACTGTCCCAGTATCATCTTTTACCATATGGATAGAGTGTCTTCAAACCGAGGCCATATTACTAAATTCTGAGTTAATGCCATGGCAAAGTTGTATTCTATAGTGATGTCCAATGTTAATCTTTGAAATAAGTGTCGCGTTCTGTTTTTTTAAAGTGTAATATTAAGCGTCGTCGTTCAAGGCCAAGGGCAAGACTAACGAGGCTCAGGGATGAAGAGATTTGGGTGACAAGTTGGAAGACTTAAGAACAGAAGGAGTGCTTCTCATTCAGCTCCTAGCCCAGCAGGCAGTCTCTTTCAGTGTGGCTCTAGGGCCCAGTGAAATCATGGGATCATGAAAATAAAAGGGGAAGATCCACAAGAAATGACAAGAGCAGAAAGTGGCCTGTTACTGATTTTCTAAAAGATGTGTGCATGGCAGGTATGCGCAACAAGTCTCACGTGCCTCACCCTTGCTTCCTTACCTACCTGATGTGGGATGCCTGTGTTTTTAGATGATTAATAAAAGCATGTTTTAAAACAGTCTGAAGTTTTTGAATTACTGACAGATGTTTATGGGACAGTTGTATGGGACCCTTTTCGTGTCAGGGTGAGCTGCGTGCTGCCAAAGGACTGGTCTTCCAAAATCCATGAGCCCTAAAGAGAGTGTGCTGAGAGGTCAAATGAGTTTTCAAGTACAAGTTGTCAGCAGTCCAAGTCAAGATTTCAGAGAAGTTAGAGTGCTTTCTTGGTGAAGACTCTGTAAGCTTGAAAGTATGAGGATGGTAGGGAAAGTGGGTCACATTTTGTGGGAAAGAAAGAATTTGGGCCTCTAGTTCGGAGGTACATCTTTTGTTTTCTTATTCTTTTTCTTATAAACAGTCTCAAGTCCTGAAGTAATTCCACTGAAACTCATTATAGCCCTTTTAAAAAGATTCGTTAGGACTTTTCAACGGGAAAGTTAAGTATGCAACCACATAGATTTTCCAGTCATGGCCAGAGAATTGTCAACGATAGCCAAATTCTTGCCCCAGACCTGCCCCTTCACGCCTGACCATGAAAGCCCAGTCTTTACCTCTGTAGGCTCTCGTTGCTCTTTGGCAAACCCCAGCTCTCCTGTGTAGGGGTTTAAGAGCCATGGAGGATGAGGATAGAGCGCCTAAGAGAAGTCCCAAGTCTAGAGGTCCTTTGGGGTGGCCCTAACCCATGACTGATGGAGAGACACACTTGGGGATAAGAAGTGACTTGGGCATTTTCTTTTACGTTTCTTCCCTCTATGCTTTCTACAATGAATACGTACTGCTGTTAAAATAAAAATGTTCTGGGAAGGGGAGGATAAAGTTAAAATCAAGGAACTCTAATAAGAGCAAAGATCTTAGCTAAGCCCACGGAGTATGAGGAAGTACCTGAAGGCGTCACTCTCTTCACTCGGGGGCTTCCCTGGCTCAGACCCACCCTCATGACCCCAGAAGAGCTGCCCGTCTGCCCCGAAGAGGTGCGGGGTCCCAGCTAACCATCCCTGTCCACTGAGCCCTGCTGAGACCGTGTCCCGTCCCTGCCCCCCCCGCCCCGCCCCGCCCCGCCATGCAGGACGCAGTCAAAGCGCGGTCTGCGAGGGCTAACCTCGACTGTTGGTGTTGGCGGCGCAGCCTGGCCGGCGGCTGGGCTTACCCAGCTGAGCGTCCCATCCCCGCCGTGCTGTTTTTCAGCTCGCGCGTGCATCGTGGGGGAGTGGAGCCCCTGGAGCGGCTGCGTCGACCAGTGCCAGCCCGCGGCCCGCGTGCGGAGGCGCTCGGTGCAGCAGGAGCCCCGGAACGGCGGCGCGCCCTGCCCGCCCCTGGAAGAGAGAGCCGGCTGCCTGGACTACTCAACGCCCCAGGGCCAGCACTGCGGGCACTCCTTCGGTACCGAGGGTTTCACGGTGGCCGCCTTTGTTGTCTGTGTTGACTTTCCATCTCGTCCTCCCCTAAAAGGCCATGTGCTGAGCGGGGTTGGGGGATGGGGTGGGGGAGTTCCGTGCATGGCGGGGCAGTGGGATGGGCCAGACCACCCAGACAGGAAGTGCAGGACATGCCTGATAAAGAAGTGAGTGTCAGCTGCATCAGGGCCTCCCTACTCCACCCCCTCCGTGGTCGGTGTGTTCTTAACCCCGGGGTGGCCCCCCACTTCTGTGCGTGCCCTCTGTGGAAAGGACACGTGCGTTGTGATGCTTGGCACACTCAAGCTGGTGACAAAGGATTTTAGGTAGGATGACAGTATTTCACACCGGGTAGTAAGTGTCCATCAGGTAAGTATTCATCTTGCACCTTTAATTCCTGGGTAGTCAGGTTGGCTCATCACACACGTGTGAAGGTAATAGAAAAATTATTAATTTCTAAGCAGTGATAAATTATTCTCATAAAACACATGCTCCTCCTCTCCAGCTGACTGCACTGGGGCTGATGTGATCAGATTTGTGATTTGAAAAGATCATTCTGGTTGTGGAGTGGCCAAGGGAGGGGCCAGAATTCCGCCGATGAATGAGTCGGGAGTCGTACAAAACTCACAAAGAAATAAGCCAAAAGACCAACACCAACGTGTTGACCTCGATTGAATCTGATAGAGCGCAACACTGACTTCTCAGGATAACAAAGGTCATGTGTTTTTCATAGGAACTTGGAAATGTTTATACCAACATGACACTCATCAAGCCATTTTGCTCCTTTTTTTTTTCACTCTATGCACAAATATTTATTGAGAGTCTACTGGTTGCCAGGCACTGGGCTGGGTGCCAGGGTTCCATTGGTGACATAAGCTGACGTGAGCCTGCTGTCATGCAGATCGCAGTCTGGTGGGGGGGTGGGGGGGTCATAATCATGATCTTAGGAAATCAGTCCCAGAAAATTACAGCTGCAGTTTGGTGCAACTGGTCTTGAACAAGTGAGTTGTTTGGAGCCATGAGTGTGTGTAATAAGCTGATTTCCCCAGGTCTTGCGGGAGGAAGGGAGCCATAGGAGTGGAGAAGGGAAGGGACTTCCCCAAGGAGGGGGAGGTAAGGCGGAGAAATGTAGAACTTCCCCGACAGAAACTGGCATGGTGAACCAGGTAGTCAGGTATAGGGGCTAGAGGGATTTGAGGGCTGATGTGGGAAAAACCCGACCACAGGAGGCGGTAATCCACAATAAGCTTTTTTTTGGGTGGCGCCTGGACCCAGTTGCAAGAGAAGCGGAAGCCCAGAGGCTATGGTGTGGGGACCACCGTCCAGAGGGGGAGGAGAGGAATCTGCCCGGGGCTCTGTGTCTAGGGGATGGCAACTAAGCAGCATGGTCGGGAGTCTCTGGGTCAGAGAGTTTCGAAGGGCAAGGGTGGTAGCAGCTTGGGGTCTTACAACTCTAAGGCTTTTTAGCTCATCGATGGCCAGCAGATGCCAGGTCTAGTTTCACAGGGTATGTAAAGCAGGCATGGCCCAAATGGCTAAAAATCTGCTTGTTTGGCAATTTTTAAAACAATTTGGGAGGGTGCCTGGGTGGCTCAGTTGGTGGAGGGGCCAACTCTTGGTTTCCACTCAGGTCATGATCTCAGAGTCATGGGATCAGGCCCCGCATGGGGCTCTGTGCTCACTGGGGAGTCTGCTTAGGACTCTCTCTCCCTCTGCACCGCCCCCCATGCTTGCTCAAGCACTCTCTCTCTCTCAAAATAAATAAATGAATCTTTAAAAAGGAAAACAATTTGGATGCGTAAAAATGAGTTTGCTGCCAGTAGACTTTGGGGCTAACAGTTGTCAGCCCGCTGTGCAGAAGTAAACAACCTAGAGACCATCTTTGGCTCATCTCTCTAACCCCGGGGAAGCAAAGGCCCATTTGCGAGGCTGAAGGAAGGCCGGAGTCTGGGGAACACAGAGAGTGGGGCTGGCATTGAGAGGGGAAGCGTCCGCCCTGAGCTCTGCGTTTGGGATTTTGGTCTTTATCTTAGGAGCCTTGGAGAGCTACTGTAGCATTTTCTGATGTGGTCAGATCTGTGATTTGAAAGGATGCCTCTGGTAGGGGAGTGGCTAACGGAAGGGCCAGGGGGGAGGTGTCTCGGGGACACAGCGGTCAGATGAAGCGCCCAGGGAAATAATTTAGTGCTCCCAGAAACAGTCGTGGAACAAAACCACAGTCAGCTCATGTACTCTGCAGAGCACGACAGAAAAGGCTCGGGAGGATGTCGTTGTAGGACATTATTGATTTTTTGGATGACTCTTAAAACCTATAGCTGATCTATCAGGAAGCAGCTGCTTTGCTCATTTACTGGGTCTGGCTGCTAGAAAGGAGTTCTTAAGTATGTTTGACTCTTTAGGGCTAGACCAGGCTGACACAGAACCCCTTTGCAGCCCCGTATCTCTTTATAACAGAATAATGCAGGTCACAGGAAAAGGGACAGGAAGGTCAATGAAGAGGACGCTATGGAACATGGGCCAAGGGCACCTAGGAGCACTGGGCCCACACCCTGCCCCCTGGGGTTCTCGCCCCTGCCTGGACGTGTCCTCTCCTCCGTCCTCTGGGCAAAGTCCCCCGGGCCTGTCCTCCTCTACATGTTCCCGTGTTCCCGAGTTAACCCTCTCACCCACCCTTCCCACCAAGGTCCAATAAGAGGACTTTATAAAGCAGCAGTCTTCATAGGTGACTCCCCACAAGGTGTTCGTGACTTGGAAATAACACCAACAGGACAGATCTGTGCTCAGTGGCCGCCTTTCCTAATAAGGTGAGGTAAAACCCAGTTTGGGAAGAGAGGAGAAATCTCTCCTGGCATTTGCAGCCCTGACTTGCGTTCCTGAGATGCACGTTCCTATGGTAATTCCGTGGAAATGATGACTGCTATCACAAGCTGGTCAGGGAAGACAAGACCCCTTGAATATTCCAGTCTGGTGGCTCCTAAAGCCAGCAGCGTCTGCCTCAGCTGGGAAATTGTTAGAAAGGCAAGTTCCTCCAGCCTCACCCAGACCCACAAGATCAGGGTCGCTGGAGCTGGGCTTAGCACTGTGCTTGTAACCAGGCCTCCAGGGGACTCCGCTGCTTACCGACGTTCCAGAACCCCTGCTCTAGCCCGAGTGTGGGTGCACACCTCTTCCCTCAGCCCCTGACTCATAGCTGGATCCCTTATGTGCCACTTTCCTGAGGGCAGAGGCCCCCGAATGCAAAACAGGGGTTTAGTCAGGAAAACGTGGGGTAAATCAGACCATTTTCTCTAAGGAGGAGCTTCTCAGAGGCTTTCTTATGCTAATAAGCATTTTCATTCTACAGGAGGGAGATAGGATATGCGACGCTTTCCCACCTTATTGGATTAAATGGCCCCTTTCCCCAGGGGATCTCACCGAATCATTAGTGTTCTGTGGAATACACCTGGGAAAATGATGGACAACAAAAGGGAAACAAGAGCAGTGACGTGAAAATGCAATTTGGTGGATTGCCCTGAGCCCTGTGTCACCGCAGTTCCCACACATTCATTTACGTGTGTCATTCATTCAAGGTTCACTGAGCATCTACTACAGCCAGCACGATGCTGGGTTCTGGAGATGCAGACTCGAACACCAAACCTATCAGCCAACTCCAGCTCAGGGTGCTGAGCGAGCGCCGTGATAGAAGGATGGGCAGATAGGTGTGGAGCACCCTCCTCCACCTGGGGCTCTCAGTCCGGCTGCGCGGCCACCTGTGCCCGCCTCCCCGCTCCACTAGACTTGCTATTGGCAGGGCAGGAGGCCTGGGTGCATGGCAGAGCAGTCCCTCACAGCTGCAGGGTGGAGAGCTTTTATCGACATTATTGATTCAGTGCTCATAGCGATCCTGTAGGAGAGCGTACTCCCTTCCCACGGCCACTGTCACAAATTACCCCAAACGCTGTGGCTTAAAACAACTCAAATGTATTACCTTAGGGTTCCAGGGGAGAGAAGTGGAACCCAGGTCGCCCTGGGCTAAAAGCAAGGCATTGGCAGGGCCTGCATTGCTTTTAGGGAGGCTCTGGGGGAGAATCCGTTTCCTTGCCTCTTCCATCATCCGGAGATGGTCACCATTTCTCTCCTCACGGCCCTGCCTCCTTCTTCACAGCCAGCTACATTGCATCTCTGTGCTTTCTTCTGTAGTAACACCTTCCTCTTCCTCTTTTTTTTTTTTTTTAAGATTTTATTTATTTATTTGCCAGAGAGAGAGAGAGCACAAACAGGGGGAGCGGCAGGCAGTGGGAGAGGGAGAAGCAGGCTCCTCACCAAGCAGGGAGCCTGATGCAGGGCTCGATCCCAGGACCCTGGGCTCTTGACCTGAGCGGAAGGCAGATGCTTAACCCACTGAGCCACCCAGGTGCCCCGCCTCTTCCTCTTTGAAGGACCCTTGTGATTACACTCAGCCCACCAAGAAAAGCCGGGATCATCTCCCCATTTTAAGGCCAACTGAGTAGCAACCTTCATTCCATCTGCAACTTTAATTCTTCCTTATAAAATAACATAACATATTCACAGGTCCTGGGGATTAGGGTGTGGAAATCTTGGCGGGGCCAGTATCCTGCTGACCTTGAAGAGGGGACAGCCTCATTATCCTTGAGACCAAGAGGACATTGGAGCTCAGGGAGGTGACAGCATTTGTGAAGGACTTTCAGAATCTAACCCTGGATCTCAGGGCTCTAAATCCTGTGGGGTTTTCCCTCTTGATATTGCGTTGCTGCTCCTTTTATCATTAGAGCTAAAATTGCAAGTGCAGGTTCTGGTAACTAAGTATAGAACTAGAAAGGCTCTGTGAGACCCGTGAATGAAACAGGATCACCGAAGCTCTCTTGTTAATGATCAAGTAGCTATTGAGTTTTTTCCATTTCCTTTAATGCAGATCTTGACTCTATCTTTATCATAAAAACAAATCCAAAAAGCCCTATTATTGTATTAGTTGTACATCCTGACCCCTCCTAAAAGGAGATCGATGTGTATCATAAGCTGTATGCTTCTGGGCCGCTGTTATTTGTCACATTTTCATTCTGTTCCCTTTTACACTATATCTACAGACCAGTGGTTCTAAGCCTACCTTGGTGACACCCCATCGTGTCAGAGGGCTTTATGAAATTCCCTAAGCAAATTCAGTTTATTTTCATGTTCAAAGTAAGTATGCGTGGTGCCATGCTTTCAGAAGTGGAGTTGTTGTAAAACCGAACAATGGTAGGCTGAGAGGATGCCAGAAAAGTTGGCAAATGGCCTCTTAACAAAGAATCTACTGCATTTGGATATTGTTGCCAGGAAGGGGGAAGAAGGGGGACCTGGCTTTTATTGAGAGGCTTTGTCCCCCGGCACCCGGCTATGTTCTTCCACACATAAGCAGCAGTGGGACTGAAGGCAAAAATAATTTCTAAATTCCCACTCTTAAGTAATGGAAATTAAACTGGGGGGAGATATTAAAAAGTCACACTGGCTCAGAGACCCCCAGGCAATGTGGCTGCTGGTCTGGTTTCTGGAGGTTTCTGGTTCAAGGAGGAAGTGCCCCCTCTCAGTAGAATGTGCCACTGAGCCAAGCTAGGGCTTGAGGGGGCAGGACACAGAAGACACAAGGCCCAGGGTTACTGGCTGGCTTTTAGGACAGGTCTTACGTACTGCAGAGGCTTGGCACTGAACATGGACAGGAGATCGAAAAACCAGAAGCAATCTTCTGTGCTGGGGTCCTTGCTTCATCATTTACTGTGAATTTTCCCTTCCTTTAACGTCCTTGAGCCTCAGTTTTCTGAGAACACATCAGGGCACCTCTTCACAAAGCTTTTGTGGGGACCAGTCACAGAGGATGAGAAGGTACTTGTAAAGAAGCAGGCTGGAAACATACCATGTGCTGTTCCAGCGGGCGTTAATCTGGGCCCACCGCGAGCCCCACCCCCCACCCCAGGGGCCCCAGGCCCCATCCCAGCCCTCCACCCTCCCAGGGGGGCCTGAAGGGACTCCAGGTAGAGGGCTCACAATGTTCCCTTTCCTCCTTTAAAGTTACTTCATATTAAGGACACATTAGGGACAGAAAGGGAAAATAAAACAGAATTTAAGCAATTCATAGGAAATACGCATAAAACAATGAAACATTGTGATCCACATTGCAAGGGTCTCTAGGCAGGGAGGAGCGTGGTTTTAGAGATACTGCCTGACACTGCCGTGTTTAGACGGGAGCCTTGAACATGTTCCTTAACCTCTGTGCCACAATTTCCTCATCTGTGGAATGGGGAAATAATAGGAACTATCCCAGAGGGTGGTTGTAAGAATTAAATGCATTCACACATGAAAGGTGCTCAGCATTATGCCTGGAAACTTAGAAGTGTATCATTGTTAATTTTCATTATTATTATTATTATTAGAGAACTTTTTCTAAGGATTTTATATCAGATATTATAATCATATACTTGCCCTTTACCTCCTAACCTCATTTCCCCTCCCTGCCCCAAGCTATATATTAAGTGCGTTGCCTTTGAACTTCTGTAATAATATATGTGGTACAAATAAGGAGATCAAATACATGTTTTGAGCTAAAGAAACACATCCTGAAAATTTCATAGTTTGACTGGTCCAATGCCACGTGGACTGAGCTGCAATTGTATTCTTCACTTGCTGAATAAACTCTTAACTGCGTCAGAAGAACAGAAATGGAAACAATACGTGGGAAAGCGAAAATCCTTTCGATGTTTGTGTTCCAGAGAATTAGATCTAAGAGAAACAGTAAGTTCCTAACATACATGCGCTCCCTTGTTCTTTCTGATTCTGTCCACGGGTTTGGGAAAGTCCCAAAGCTATGGTCACATTTAGAAGGAGTGGCATGTTTCTGGAAAACAATTAAACTTGTTAGCGCAGCAAGGAAAGAGTCTCACAGCTGCGACTCTCAGGGCTTATGCTAGATGTGAATTTTCACACCAAAGAGATTAAGCACCAAACTACGTAGGACAAGAAGGATACCTGCAACTCTCAGGAGCAGGTGACTACCCGGTGTTTGGCCCCTCTGGTCTTACATTCCCTAGTCATAGCAAAAGGCCTCCCCGAGAAAATCTAAAAAAGAATTCGGGCTGCCATCTTGTGGCCGAAAGGAGCCAGTAAGGGGCCACGTCAAATGAACACGTAGGCTTGACGCATCTGTTTTGCAGCCCTTTTGCCAGTTTGCTCACATTGATGATGACTCTGGCAGCGCACGAGCCAACATCAGCTGGTCTCTACCCTTCCTGGGACGGTCCAGTTTCTGAAACGAAAGGTAGGAAGGATTGTTGAGTCGTCTCAGCCACAGGGCTCAGTGTAGGAACAGAAGACCACAGGGAGGTAGGACCCGGAGGCTTGGTGGCAATTCCGTGACTTCATTCACTCACTCATTGAGCCGCCATTCGTTGCCTACGTACTTACTGAGTGTGTCAGTGTGTGAGGGCCACAGTGATGACCAGGGCAAAACCCTGCCTTCCTTGAGCTGACCGCAGAGCAGCATCGGGAGTTCATCTGCAGGTGCCGCACGTACCTAGCATCAGACGCTTCCCCACACTTAGCGGCCAACAGGAAGGAGGCACACAAACAAAATCAGTGAAAGAAGAGAGCAGAGGTGGGAGGATTCCTGGCTCCCTTTCTTCTCTCCGGGCCAGAGCGTCAGAGTTGGGTTGGGGCTGGGGACAGGGAGGGGAGGACCAACCTGACTTTCCTTCCCCACACCACACCCCCCTCCACCAGGCTGAGGGTTGGCATGGGGATGCTGTGCTGGCTGGCACCAGGCAGTCACCCTGAGGCCACAAGGCAGGCGGGGAAGCTTCCAGGCTGGGGTCACGAGGACCTTGGGGGGGGCACTCACACCTCTTCCCTTGGTACATCTGTTTTCTCCTTTTCACATTTCCTCTCTCTCTCTCTGGTGGTCTTTTTTTCTCCTTACATCCCCTTTTCTCTCTTTTTTGTCTTCTTCCTCTGTCCTTTCTCCCTCCTATTCTTCTACTTTATTCTTCCTTTCTTTCCCTTTTCTCTTCTATTTCTCTTCCTTTCATCTTTAAAAATCTTCTCTCCCAGAGCACCTGGGTGGCTCAGTCGTTAAGCGTCTGCCTTCGGCTCAGGTCATGATCCCAGGGTCCTGGGGTGGAGCCCGCATCGGGCTCCCTGCTCAGTGGGGAGCCTGCTTCTCCCTCCCCCACTCCCCCTGCTTGTGTTCCTTCTCTCCCTGGGTCTCTCTGTCAAATAAATAAAATCTTTAAAAATAAATAAATAAAAATAAAAATCTTCTCTCCCTTTCTCCATTCCCTCCTTTCCCCCCTGGCTTACCTGCATCTTTCACTACTTCCTCTTGGTTTTTATTTCTGGCCCCCCTTCCTCCCCTTTCACACAGTGTCAACTTATTACCAAGGACAAGCCTGCCTGTCAGAGGCCTGCAGTTCTCCCTGCCCATCGGTGTGCACACAAATCTTCTTTGAACTGGGTTCTGGGGACACGGTAACTTGGCCCCATTCCATTCCTGGTGGTGTGCTCCGGCCCTTTGCACTTAGGGATGGGGGGCTTGAGACAGGATTGACATCAAGTTTGGGAAAGGTCGTTCCGAGTACTTTAGGCTGCATGTGTCCAACGCCCTTCTCTCTTTCCTAGTCCCTGCCTTTATAACTACCTCTGCATTCAACAAGGAGAGAACAAGACAAGCCGCCTCTGCACAGTGGTCTACAGTCACAGAGGACGCTGGGTAATTTAGTGTTTTTGTTTTGTATGGTTTGGTTTGGGTTTTTCAGCTTATGCTTTTCCAGGTGTATGGCCAAGTCAGCCCGCAAAGCTTGTCTTAGTGTGATGGGGGTTCTTCTGTTACTTGTTTGTTTACTTTGGGTAAAACATGACTCTTTACCACAAAGCTGGGACCTACTTGTCTCTTCTCTTTTTGTGAGGCCGCAAGGATTTGTCTCTGAGGTCTCATCAACAAGAAACACACTATATAAAATGATGGTATCACTTTATCCATCATACTCAGGATGTTCCTCTTAGAGTCATTAGGAGAACATGGACTCTAGCACCACCTGTGTTTGGTTAATTTGAAAGTGGCCCACACGTCAGCTCTGAGGATTTCTGTCAGGACAGAAGGCACAGCCTGGGAGGGACCTCCATGCTTACCTGAAGTCCGCTGTTCAGCTGTCAGCAGAGGGACCCCAGTCTGCTGCATGTTCAGAAACCCCCGCCCATGGCCATGCACTAGCTGTAAGACCCTGGATATGTTGTCCCATCTCAGGTTTTCTTCTTGAGAAATGAGAATATGAATGCCTACCACATGGCGTTGTAAGAATTTAATGAGAAAATAATGAAGAGATGTCTGGGTTAAGCTGTCTGACTAAAGTTGCTTGAAGCTTCGCCATAGAATTTCCTGCCTCAGTATCTAATGGTACCTAATAAATGGTCTACCCCTGTTAAAGCTCACAGAAGCAGACCCTCCAATCACTTTCCATCTAACCTAGGACAGCTCATAATTCTATGGATAAGAAACTAGCCCATTGGAGCTTAATTAGAAACAAAAACACAACATGCAGGAGTTAGTTACTATGTTTTGCTTCCCTGAAGAATTGTAAAATTATGTTGCTTTTTAGTACAAGACTCTAAAGTATTCACCCATGTCTGGATGTTAGAGTGCTCTAGTCACTATAGTGCTAGAGATTTCCACAGTTCAGTGTAAGGTGACACTAGCCTCTGTCACAGAAAAACGTCTCCAGCTTCCCATTTCCTTTTATCTATGATGCCCAATATAACTTTGATGCTTGGATTCAAGTCCAAACTCATCATTAGCCCAGATCACGCAGGTGAGCTGGGTGGGGAGCATATGGAAGGTCCCTGGTAATGTCTGTGGGGCAGAAAGTCATGGGTGTCGGGCAGGGCACTGAGGACCAGCCCTCCAGGGGCTCACACGTTCTCAGACTTAAGACTCAAGCAAGTTCTTATTCAATTTCTCTTATTCTTTTATCAGTAAAGTTATGAAGGGCTATTTTCTTACTGAAATGTGCTTTTTATACACAATGTGGTGTTTAGATTAGATAGGAAACAGGATATCCAAATTTCTGCAAACTCATGTTGACCAGGTAACTCAATCAGGGATTGGAAAAGAGCCACAAGCTTCACTGTAGTTGCCAGTCGGGCATCGTCCATCATCATAGTTCGGCAAATGAGAAACTTTACAAGGCATTCTGTGACCGGTGCATAGCCTGTGAAGATGCACCACACCACCTTCTCCAGTCCGTCAAATGTCCTTGGGGGGGGGGTTGCAGGCTTCCTAAGACTTTTTACAGCGTTAGGCTGTCTCTCATTATAGCAGGTGCAAGTGTCCTGTTTTCTGCTCTAGATACTGTATGGAGTTCAAGACAGAGTCATTGACTCATCACTGCGCTATGGAAAACCGCCCCCTGACTCGATGGATGCAGTATCTCCGAGAGGGGTACACAGTATGCGTCGATTGTCAACCCCCAGCTATGAATTCTGTGAGCCTTCGCTGTTCCGGAGATGGCCTAGACTCAGATGGGTAAGGGAGGAACACTGGTTGAAGGACTTCTCTTATTTTTCATTTGGAGAGATCTGTCCTGTGTCCTGAACAGCAGACTATGTAGCATATCAGGGCATGATTTGGGAGCCAAAACACCAAGTAAGGAGAACCCTCTGTCTAGCAATTCCTGAATCCAGTGCCCAGTTTACACTATGGGACTCGGAGGCTCTATAGCAGAGATGAGTGGGTAAATTTGGATATTGGGGTTCATATCATGCTCCCAAATGACCATTGAAAACCTCATTACTCCAAAGCAGTGTTTTGAAAACCACTTGAATCAGAACCTCTTGAGATGGTGATTTAAAAAATTCAGATTCCTGGGGCACCTGGGTGGCTCACTTGGTTAAGCGACTGCCTTCAGCTCAGGTCATGATCTCAGGGTCCTGGGATCGAGCCCCACGTCGGGCTCCCTGCTCAGTGGGGAGCCTGCTTCTCCCTCTCCCTCTGCTCCTCCCCCACCCCGTCATGCTCTTTCTCTCTCTCTCATAAATAAAAAAGCTTTAAAAAAAATAAAATATGCAGATTCCTGAGCCCCACTTGAGATGAACTGAATCAGAATCTTTGGGGGTGGATTTTTTTTTTTTTTTAAGATTTTATTTATTTGAGGGAGAGAGACAGAGATAGAGAGAGAGCACGGACGGGGAGGAGAGGGAGAGGCAGGCTCCCCACTGAGCAAGGAGCCCCAAGAAGAGCTCGATGCCAGGACCCTTGCATCATGACCAGAGCTGAAGGCAGACGCTTAACCAACTGAGCCACCCAGGTGTCCCTGGGGGTGGATTTTTAACCATCTTTTAGGTTAGGAGTTGGCAGGTAGTAGATAATTTCAGCTTTGTGGGCTATCTGGTCTCACTGCTCAACTCTGCCATCACAGCATGAAAGCAGCCCCAGACTCTATGTGAAGAGGTAAGCTTGGCTTTGTTCTAAAAATACTGTATCTATGGACACTAAGATTCAAATTTCATGTAATTTTCATGTGTCATGACATCTTCTTTTGATTTTCTTTAAAAACAAAAAACTATTCTTAACTCACAGACCACACAAAAACAAAGGGTGGGCTGGATTTGGCCCGTGGGTTGGGGTTTGCTGACCCCTGCCCAGATGATGCAGTCCCACAACAATGTTTCAGAACCACTGCCCAATGGGAGTAGTCCTAAAACCATGACTGAGAGGGTGGTAGGCTCAGCTTTGCAGGATCAGAAACCTACAGGAATCTATAGATTGTCCAGAAGAATTGACTCTGAAAAATCTATCCCAATCCTGTACTTATTTATCAGTTAAAGCTGATAATAACACTCTTCCTAAGAGAAGAGTAGACTTCATGCTGGTCAGCTATTGGACAAAGACCAATTTAAGTCACACGTGGATTAATGGTTTTAAGTATGTCAGGTGGAACTGATAAAAATACAGATTAGAAAGTAAAAGAAGGACCTTCCCAGCTAGTCATTATTCCCATAGTATATTTTAATATTTAATAACTTGAATTTATGTTTAGTAGTCACTTGTGCCTGATAGCCTTTGTAAGGAGTACACCACATGGACAGTAAAGTAGGTAAGACATTCATATCAAATAGAAACCAAATCTTTAGACTTAATATTTTTCTGAATATCTCATCCATATTTTGTCTTTAAATGAATTTGTAATTGAATTTGTACTCAGAAAGTACCTTAAACCCTGGCTGAGATTCCAATGACTTTAAAAATAATAATTTCAACAATCTGGCTTTGCTCTTCCTGCTTCTCCCATTTTTTTCATTATGGAATCAAAGAGTTGAGGATTACAAGAGCTCATTTGGGCAGACCCCTCTAATTTAAATATACATGAAACAGGGAGCCATTTTCCTTTATGTAACACTTCGTATAGTCAGATCGAGTGGGAGAAATGAATACAGTAACCTCAAACTGGTCTCTCAACAAGAGGGTATCCTCAAATAGAGATTAATTTGTAACTTGTTTTGATGGAACCCCTAAGAAGGGAAACTCAGTTTGTGATCATTTTTTTTTAATTTCAATTTTTAATGCACTTTAAAACTCCAGGTGTGATCATTCTTTGATCAACAACAAAACACCTCAATTTATGATCCTGTAAATTAGAATTCTTTTTGGTTTGCTTTCAGCGTAACTAACATTTTCAAAATATCGTTTCAGAAATCAAACTCTCCACTGGCAAGCAATTGGCAATCCTCGATGTCAAGGAACGTGGAAAAAAGTTCGGCGAGTAGATCAGTGTTCTTGTCCAGCTGTTCACAGTTTTATTTTTATATAGATTGTGATGTAAATATTTCACAATGTGTTCGTCATGCTAAACCTAACCAAGTCATGTTCAGTGCTTCATAAACCTTCAAAAACCATCTGGCCAAAGTCCCTAAAACACATGTTATCGCCACACTCCGAAGTAGAGAAAGAAAATGCACGGGCCCGTTCTCAAGATGCCCAGTACCTTTGTTTTTATGTTTACTACATTGAGGACCTACCCTAAAGGTTCCTGTGGTTTTGTGTCCTTGGCCTTCTAGAGAGTCCTCTCATCATTCAAAGGTCGCCCACACAACACAGAATGCATGTCTGTTTGCACTAAAATTACTACAGTATGGTCCATTTATTGGTGCGTAGTTGTCATTTAAGGGCATCCATGCTTTGAATCTTGCATTCCTTCTTTCTGTTCTGTAATCTCTTAAAAACTTCTCGCTTGAAAAAATGTATACAGATATATGTACACTCTCACATGTACGGATTCCCACATATTATTCCATAAATTGTGAAACAATAATTTTAAGAAAATAGTCACAAATGATTTCCACAGGACAAGTTAAGATTTAGTAAGGGTTTCGTAATGAAAAGCCAACAGCTATGTTGAAAACACTTTTTTGAAGAAGAAATTTTCTTTGGTTAATTGACAATCAAATGTTCATTCTAGGTCAGTAGAAGTTCCTTAAATGCTATAATTTTCATGAAGAGAATTTTGGCACCGATGAATGAAACAATGCTTTAATTATGAAAATTTTACCATCATTAGCACCTAAGATTATTTCCAAGGCTTAAAACTTGAAGCTGACTAAAATAATCTTTCAGATTTAAGTTTAAACTAACTTCAAGTTTAATTGAAGTAAACTTACTACTTTTTTCCTACAGCATACATTTTCTCCTGTTTGGGGTGGAAGGCAGTTATTATAGAAGACGTGGATTTTATCACAAATGCGATGACCACACACACACATACACACACACACACACACACACACACTCACACACAGAAGTATTCGTCTTCTATTTTATGATTGGAAAACCAGTGAGCCAGAGACAAAGTGGCTTAAGGATGGGTTATTCTGCAGGTCAGCCACAGAGCCCACTCTCAGTTTCTCATCCAGGACTCAGCTTCAATGAAAAGCCTGCCTATGCCAAAGATAGCTGGGAAAGCTAAGTCCTTTTCAATTCTGAAACAAATTTTAAATTTAGGATATTTCTCTGGAGAACTGCATCTTAAAATTTAAACTCCTGCAGTTTCATTTATATAAAATATTATTCACTAACAAATGATTTACTAAAATACATATTTCTTGGTACTTACATGTAATGACAAGAATGACAATATCAAGCTTAATAGGGCTGGAAAAGTCCCTAATATTTAATGCTGAGGGTAGCAGTATTTCTGACTATATATTCATTTAACTGTCAGAGTTGTTTTTATGGTAAATTCTTCAGGGATTAATAATAAAAAATTTGAGTCTCATCAAGGTTAGGACCTTAAACTGTAAGTTCAGTATTAACATTTTAAGACCATTTCTAACCTTTGTAAAGCAAGATTTTTGAAGATATACCTGGGTAATTTTAATGTTACTTAATTAAAATTTTTATACCAGTTAATAAAATCTCTGTTCACATTTTTAAGAGGTCTTTACTTGTTTGACTTGAAAATACCCACATTTTCTGGACTGGTCAGAGAATGAACAAAATTTCACCAAAAACAAAATTTAAAAAACCCCTCAGAATTGACAGGCATACATATGGAGACTATCAGCCATAAAGCTATGCTGTATTTATGGTTCCAGGGTGTGTTATATCATTTAACGTATTTGAGTTGTATAAAATCATTTTTCACCTTATGTATTTAGTTTTTAGTGCTGGCCATTTATTACTTTCATAGTGAAGTATATTTTTGTTATTTCTATTCTTGAGAACTTTATAGGCTAGAAGACTTAACTATTAGTGTTTTTGAAAAGCTTGTTATTAATTCTAGCAGAGTCCAAGGAAACAGTTCAGAACTGAAAATTGTAGTCCAAGAGATTAAGGAAGAACCAAAAGTTTTATTTTCAAGGTTAAAGATCAAAGTATTTAAGACCTCTTCAGTATTCTTTCTCATTGAGTACCAAAGGGCTGGGTTCCCTGCCACAGGCACTCTACAGTGATAGGCGTACCCTAGAATTACTTAATAGGTTGATTTTTCAAAAGTGTATGTGGTAATTTGAACAAAAATAAATATACCAAAAAATTACATATATGTATGTGTGTGTGTGTGTGTGTATACACACACACACACACCCAGGAAAGATGAAGAAAGGAATTAGGGATGATGATCACTCAGAAGGGGAGAATGATAAAGAGATGGAAAAAAAAAGAAAAGAAAAAGGGTCAAGGTAAATTATAATCACACCATTCTCTTTTTAGGATCTTTCTTGGGATGTTTTTGAGAATGCTATAATTAAACATAAATATCAACAGCAATAATTTAGCCATCTTTTCTGGTTATACGCAAAAATGATGCAAAATAAAACTGGTTATATTCTCTAAGAACTTTCTAGTGAATATTCATATAAATAACTCAAGTTGACTTAGAAAATAAAGACCTGGACATTCTGAGGTATAAGCAATCAGGTGCTGAGCATATTGAAAGAGAGGTGAACCGTCTAGACTAGTGACAAATGGATACACATTTACTCTCTCTCCTTCCCCAAATCCAATTGAGATTACAGGATTCACAGCAGAGAAGTCCATAACATAGATGAGGAGGGCGGAGGTGGTGGTAGGAATCACCCCAAAATCAGAAACTTTGAAGAATTTTTTTGAAGACTGCAAGAAAATTGGCTTCTCCTGATGGCTAAACCAAAACAGAAAGAGTGTACCCTTTAAAACATGTAGAAAAGAAGGTGGAATCAGAGGTGAGAGCCGTTCTTCCTGGGGTGGAGAGGTCCCACTGAACAGCAAACAAGATGGATTTTAAACATCCTACCACTAGAGACAAATTTGTGAAATTTAAAATCGAGGATAAAGAAGAAAGAGAAAGAAAACCCAGATTATCTACAAAGGAACAAGAATTTTCATGGGAAGACCACGGTGTTCTCATCAGTATCCTTGGATGCTTGAGGTCTAATGGAATAAAGCCTCCAAGCACCAAGGGGAAAATAATTTTGAAATTAGCATTCTCTGTCAGCCAAACTACTAATAAAGTGTGAAGGCAAGATACAGATTTTCAGAAGTACAAGGACAGAGAAGCTTTATGAGAGTCCTAAATAGGGTTTTGTTTTTGTTTTTTTTTTTCATTTAAACATGGCAGGTTGAACATATATTTGCCTCCCAATTCCCAATAAACTTACAGTTGAAGGATTTTTTTTAAAAAGATAAAAAATACAACGATAAGAGGATCAAGAGAGACAAAGATAGCAGGAAAGGGATGGCCACCAGATTTTGGACCAGAAAAGCAGATGGCTGTCTAAGAAGAGAGGGGAAAGCCAAATGCCTACCGGAGTGAATCTGGATGAGCAAGGTAATTTACAGCACCTTGGAAAGGTTCCAGATATTTCCTTTAATGGAATGGTTGACAGTTGGTATAAGAAACAGAGCCTTAAATTCTCTCCAGCCAGGCAATAGCCTGACAGGTCTACTCTTGGGAGGGACTCCAGATTGGAAACACCAGAGACAGCAACTGAGAACGGAAACTGAGTGAGTCTCCATTCTGAATGGTGACCCCCAGGTCTCTCCTCCACATGCTCTGAGAATACTGCAACCAGGGGTGTATACTCCCCTCCCACACTCCCACTCTCATCTGCTCACAGCAGTTTGTTAGATTCCTCTCTGAGGAAATCGATCATCCAAGAGAAACGACTGCAGGTACTGACAGCTAAAATAGCCAAGTTCCTGTCCCATCACTATACAGGGATACCTTGATCTTGACATGGGAGCACCCATCAGTGCTCACAGAGCCTCCTGTTAGATTTTTTTTTTTTTTAAGATTTTATTTATTTATTTGACAGAGAGAGAGACAGCGAGAGAAGGAACACAAGCAGGGGGAGTGGGAGAGGGAGAAGCAGCCTTCCCGCTAAGCAAGGAGCCCGATGCGGGACTCAATCCCTGGACCCTGGGATCATGACCTGAGCCGAAGGCAGATGCTTAATGACTGAGCTGACCAGGCATCCCTTCTGTCAGCTTTTTCATTCTCTCTCATAAATATAAATGAACAGCCCAGGACAAGCAGATATTTGAGGAAAACCACTAACAAACAGAGAAACCAAAATTAAATAGAAAAAAAGCAATATAACAAAACTCAGAGGCAATAAACAATACCAGGATCAAAAGAGATGAAATAATATCAACATGAAGTAAGAACAGGATGCTCAGAGAAGGAAACATTAAAACTTCTTTAAAAAGGGCAATTAAAACCTCTTGGATATTAGAAAGATTGATAATAGATAAATGTAACATTTGGAAGTTAAGCAACATTTTCCCCAGAAAGCAGACAAAAAAATTAAACACAGAAATAAGGAGACAAAAGATAAAAAATTAGAAGATCAAAGAGATCCAACATCTGGATAATGGGAGTTCTAGAAAGAGAGTACAAAGAAACTAGGAGGGAGATTACTCAAGAATAATACAGTATTTTTCAGAACTTAGCATATACATTGCCAAAGCCACTGAGTGTCTGTCTCATTAGTTAAAAAAAAAAAGATTCCCATTAAAGCACATTACCATGAAATTCTAGATCATTGGACACATAGAAGACTCTAATAGCTTCCAGAGAGAAAAATGTAGGTCACATGCAAAGGATCAGTAACCATAATGGTTAGCAGACCACTTGAAGCAATATTTGACCCTAAAGACAAGAAAGCAATGCCTTTGAAATTCTGAGAGAAAATATTTTCCAAATTAAAATTCTATATCCAGTAAAATTGTTAGTCAAATACAAGGATAGAATAAGAATATTGTCAAACATGTAAGATAATAGTTTTCCATTCTATGCATCTTTTCTTGAGAAGGTACAGGAAGAGGAGCTCTACGTAAATGAGGGTATAAACCATAAGAGAGGGTCCAGGAAGTAGGAAATCCCATGCAGGAGAGATGGTTGGGATCCCCCAGACAGAGATAAAGGGACATGTGAGCTTGACAGCTGTGCAGCAGGCCTGGAGGGCAGCCGGACGCATGAGAGAGGAGGAAGGAGGTCACCCAGAAAACAAGGAAATCAACAGAATATCTGATATATTTCACAGTGTATTCAGAGATTTTTCAGCTGGGTCAGAGAATTTGGAGATCATAAATGATGGGTACACACAGCTCAGGTGTACATAACGGAAAACTCTAATAATACAACTATAATAATACAAACACTGATTACTGACTTAACCAAAAATGGATACAAATACTCTGGAAGAACTGGGGAGGAGAAGCATATGTATGGTGCAATGTGTGTGTTTGCAGGGGCTGGGGGGAGAGCATGCAAGAGACCTAAAACCTCACCCTATATAGTGGGGGAGGTCAATAATCTAATATCTCAAACTGGAAAATAAACAGCAGTGTGAGCATATTTTTATTAAAAAATATGCTCACTTGAGAATCAAGAGTTGAAAAAGTTGAGAATGGTCACCTTTAGGGAGAATTGAAAGGCAGTGGAAGGGAAGAAATGTTTTCCGCTTTAAGCCATGTAGAACAATTTTATTTTTAAAACTATGAACATGGATTACTTTAGTAAAAATGGAAGTAAAAATTCCAAGAAAAAACTGAAAATATAAGTATGGTCAAAATGTGAAGCAAACTAAAATGTGGCATGGTTTTGAGCTACTAAGGTAGGAGGGATGGATAGAAAGACACAACGAGAGAGAGAGAGAGAGAGAGAGAGAATACAATTTACCTTGACATTTCTTTGAGTTGCAGGAATTCATGATTACAAGATTACATTTTTTGAGTTAGTCACACTTCTAGGATCTCATGTGAAGAATACATGGTATAGTCATAATACAGGCTTATTGCTTTCTGATTTTTTAGAGTTACTCCATATCTAAAGCATGAAATATTTCACTATAATTGTTAAACTGAATGCTAAAAATCAATCAAACCAATCCAAACAAACAGAATCCTTGGCAATGTAATAGGGATGGGCATGGGAAGCTGGGGAGAGCGGAAGTGCTGAGTTTAGGGGTCCTGATTTCCTCATCCTACATCGGAGTCAAGGAATCCTGTCTACAGCTGATGGCATAAGAGAAGCTTTAGTAACTCAAAGAAGAAATACATTGGAGGAAGCTCAAGAGGAGCATGGGAGGGAAGGAAGGTGGAGGTGTGAGGCGAGTTAAATGTCTCCTGTGTCCTATTGGGGAGTTACGGCAATAGCAACAGCCAAGCATAAGTAATCAAGATATGGAAGCATAAGCAAAAGGACTCATTACAGGATTCATTTGGATAACAACTCTGATATCAAAGTTATTAACTGTTGTTTTTATCCACTTGGTAGTGGTAGAAAGCCTTAGACTTAAAATAGCATCTCTGAAATAATGAACAAATTCTTGACAGTGAAAAATACACTTCAATTACAGGTGTATTTTGAGGAATTCTTGTACATTTTACTTGCTGCTGCAGCTGCCAAGTTCCACTGGTATTGAGAACACTGAGCTGGGCTTTTTTATGAGGGACATCAACATTCCTGGACTAAAGAGGGAAGAGAATTCTGCCCTTTTTTCTGATAAAACTTTTAATTGCGGGACATCAGCAGTATAAAAAAAGTTCTGTCACCAATGTGATTCTGCCAATGCAAGTCAGAATAAATGAAGCTTGATTCCTCATTTGTGCCCTGGAATTATTAATACTGTTCTGCCTCATCAGGGTTTTGCAAGAGTTATAATCCATGCAAAGTAAAGCTCTCACAAATTTATAAAGACAAAGACAGATGTGAGCTCTTCAAGGACTCAAGTGGAAGGGAAAACGTTCTTTAAATAATTTTCTTGTAAAAAACAAAGACACTGAAAAAGTATTCTTTTCCTTTGAGAGGTGTAGATTATATAAACCATCACATTTCTTGTGTCACAATATCTTTTTATTTTTGCTCTCTCAACACAGGATAGGTTTAAGTGAAGGCTTGCTTTAAAGTATTTTGACATATGAAGGTGTTATGTGGTGGGGAGGGGTGAATAAAAAAAAACAAACAACAAAAACAATTTTTTGGCTCTCACCTGCAAATCCCTTTCTCTGCCCTGCTTTGTGATCCTAGAGCTAGAACTCCTGCCCACAACTCTTGACATTAACGGTTAAGCTTTATCAACAGAGGGCATTGGAGTGACTCCAAGTGTTGGGGACAGCAAGACCCCTCCCTTCCAGTTCCGGTCCTGTTACGTAGTGTGGGAGCCCTGTGGATGAGCTCGGTCGTCCCCACACCGCCCGGTAATGGCGGGCTGCTTTTCCAGACCAGCACCACCTGTACCCTCTGCCAGCCTCTTCACCTGCAGTAGCTGTGCGCCACCACTCGGCAGAGGTTGGAGGGGCCCACATAGAGCCAGTAGTTACCGTCTTCTCTTGCTCCGAAATGGGGGCAGAAAGCAAAGCCCAAGGCCAGACCGAGGTGGGGTATAATTAAACAAAGATGCCAAAAGACTGTATTCTTAGAGGAAGACTGAGCTGGAAGTAAATCCAAAACGGCCCCCTTCTCCCTAAGGAATTGTGGGAGCATTACCTTGGCCTAATGAAGGCTGTCACCACAGTCTGCTGTCTTGTGAATCTGAACCCAAGATTCTCATCACCAGGCTGGTCTTTAGAAACCCCACGCTGTTAATTTACTTTAAAAGTGGTTCCCAACTTGGAAATTTCCAAACCTGGAAGGAAGAAAATGAGAATTAAAAGACATTCCCAGTTTCAAAAGTAACTACTTCCTGGAACAAAGTCCTGTATATTTTAAAGAAAACAAAATCTAGAACTCCAAGGCCAGGGCCAGCAAACTACAGCCTGCCTGCAAGCTAAATCTTGCTGCAGGCTGTTTTTGTAAATATAGTTCTACCGGAATACAGCCACACCCACTCATTTAGTATTCATGTGTATGACTAATTCCAAGCAGACTTGACAGGCCGTTCTGCCCAAAAAGCCTAAAATATTTTATCTGGCCCTTTATAGAGAAATCTTGCCAATCCCAGGCTCAGACCACTGACATTTAATATAATTATTGATGTGTTTGGATTCCAGTGTGCCAATTCTTGTTTGTCCCTGTGGTTTCTTTTTGCTTCCTGTTTCCCCTACCTTTCACTTTCTTTTGAATTATTTGAATAATTTTTAATATTCCATTTTTAATTTATCTGTTGGCTATGTTTTCTTTAAAATGGTTGCTCTAGGGATTACAGTATCATACCCAGCTTTTCCATTTATTTAGGAGTTAATATTATTCCTAATATTAGACTTCATGTAAATTGGAAAAGCCTTGCAGCAATAAACTGAAATAACTCTGAGCCGGAATATAAAAATGGACAATGGGTAGACCTTATATGACAACAAACTGACCCATGACCTCTGCGGCAACCAGGTTAGGGCACTGAATGAAGCCCCTGCAGCCACCCACTCAGAATGGTAGAGACTCAGTTGATGACTGCCAACATCCTGATTTTTTGTCCAAACTCAGGACCGAGCAGAGAAAGGCAGGTATGTTCCCCCAAACAATCACATAAGATGCGTGCTGCTCCAGCTTCCTCATGCCAATGACCTCCAGTCAGAGCATGCCTGCAGCTTTGTTTCTCACTAGAAAGCTTTCCCATTACAAACTTCAGCCTGCGTCAAGTAGTCCGTGGCTGCTTCCCTTGCTAGAGCAAGCTCTGAATAAACAGCCTGAATGGTTAAATTTCTGAGTGGTCTTTATTTCCATAACTCAAATGTTTAACAACATAAATGTGATACAATCATATATTACTGTATACATGAACAAACTACAGCTACATCCACGAATTGAAAGAAGAAAGGCCAAAAAATTAGAGTTATTTCATTTAATTTCCTTAGATGTCTCAAGTCAAAAAGAAAAACAAGATTATTTTCCTGGCCTTAACAGATTGGCTGAGTTCGGACTCATTCAACGGGTAGCCGGATCACTTACAACTCTGCTTTATCCTTCACCTCCTGTACTTGTGAAGCTCAAAGATCAGAGGTGGAGGCCTAGCGTCCTCCCAAGTCTTTTCTGAGACTGTGCAGTACTGGGCATGCGGGTGGCCTTCCGGATTCCCTAATTTACTCGAGTCCTTCAAAGCCTTTCTTAACCCCACACCACCACCCCCCACCCCCTTGTATCTTCCTCCCCAGACTTCTGGTTTGTGTGGCATCTCTCTGACACTAGACAGCTGTAGGTAATAGGTTTTTAAAGCCTAGAGAGCTCAGAGGGGAACAAAGGCAAATTTCTGAATTAAACCCTCGGGGAAATGCCAGACAGGTCAAGACACAACAATGTGAGAACAAAGCGTCCCCTTTGGCACCATCAAGCCACACCAAGAATTCCTCACAAAACTTAGTGCCTCTTTATTAAGCAATGTTCCAGTTGTTTTAGGTTTTGATTGTATCCCAGAGTTTCAAAAATTAGATTTTAACAGTTTTTGTCAGCTTAATAGCTGTCTCAGTAAAGGGAGAAGTCTTTGGAGCTCCCTACTCCACCATCTTTGGTGATGTCACTATGTCACATTTTAGAAAGATGACATTTTAGGGCGCCTGGGTGGCTCAGTTGGTTAAGCGACTGCCTTTGGCTCAGGTCATGATCCCAGGGTCCTGGGATCAAGTCCCCCATCGGGCTCCCCGTTCAGCGGGGAGCCTGCTTCTCTCTCTCCCTCTGCCTGCCACTCCCCCTGCTTATGCTTACTCTCCCTCTCAAATAAATAAAATCTTTAAAAAAATAAAAAAATAAATAAAAATAAAAAGATGACATTTTAGAAATGGAGGACAGATGAGTGGCTGCCAGGGGTTGGAGGAATGATGCAGGTGGGAGAGGAGCAGCAACAGAAGGGATCCTTGTGTGTTGGAGCTGCTCAGGATCTTGCCTATGGTGGTGAATACATGAACCTACTCAAGTGATAAATTATTTAGAACTAAATACACACATACCATACAAGTAAAACTGGGGAAATGTGCATAACATTGGTGAATTGTATCAATATCCTGATGGCAATATGCTGTAGTTTTATGAATATTGAAGGGAAGAAAAATCGGAGGAACAAAAGTACAAGGAATCTCTCTGTATCATTTCTTAGCAAATGCATATGAATCTACAATTACCTCAAAAATTTTAATTAAAAAAATTCAGATTTCAGATTTAAGATGAGGAAGTTTTAGAAACACATTATCCAACTTATTTTGCTTCCCTTTCTATATGCATCCATGTTATATGACAGAAATTTATCTTTAAATAAATCTAAAATGGCTCTTTTAAGAAGTAAAATAAAATTCTCAAGAAAGCACCATACTATAGTATAATTACACTGATCTTTTTTAGTGGTACATAAAATAATGGGGCATCTCCCAGTTAGCGGAAACTCAGGATTTGATGATTTATGGTATGTTTGGAATGAGGTTTACTTACAGGTCCATTTTGGTTCATGTCACTAGCTTTGGCACTAACCATCAACATGTCTGTAATAAACAGTGACAGTGACTAGTGGTGTAATAGGATAGATGGAGTCAGGAAGCATACAGTAATTATCCATATTTCTGTTTACTATATGTATAAAGACATAACTTCAGGAACAATGGGAAAGTAATGTATGCGACTTTAATACAAAATGAAATATAAATTATTAAAATACTACCATTTAACTCTGTACACCAATACTTCAGTATTTCCACTCATTGCATAAAGCACAAGTAACTCAAAATGCTAAGTAATTCTTAGTTTATGACTAAATTCTCTAAAGAATAAAATGCTGGTGAAAACTCAAAATTGTTCAGTAAGATATGGATGACCTTATTTATTTAGCAATTATCATAGACATCAAAATTACCATGGGTAACACTAATTTAAGCATTTACAGAATACCACTTAGGCCCAATATCGATGTATTAAATGAAAATATAGAGAAAAAAAAAAATCAAAGAAACTGGTATTTATGGCACCAGGTTAAAGGCAGATTTAAAACCATCTTTGTCAAAGTTTTAACACTGGAACAAAGTTAAATGTACCTAAATGAGACATGAAGCTATTCTTGGTAATAGTACAAACTTTGTCCTCCTATGGGTATTACTATTTTTAAGTTTTCTCCTCTATATAAAACAACTGAAAGGAAAATTTAAGAATGTTACAACTCATGGATTACTTTGTACATGTATCATTCTATATACAAATGTATTAGTAACTAATATATTAAGGCCATAAATCAAGTCTTAAAAAAACTTCATTTTTATGTGTGTTACAAAGGTCAAGTGAGCTTACAGACACAGCATAGGTTAATAGGAATATTTTTTCTCTTACCAGGTTTTCAATTTTTTTTTTTTATTGGAATAGGATTTGGGGATAGGGTTATTGAAAGCAGCAGGGTTCAACAAGTTTACATTTATCAGAGGAAAAAGATTCTTAAAGAATGCAATGATGGCATATAATCTTACTCTTATAGCATAAATCTTCATATTAATTAAAGTGATACTATAATGACACTGTAATGCTTTAGACAAAAATTTTAAGATACATCAATGACCACCAAGTTTCAAACAAAATGCAGTGATCAAAGTATTTAACTGTCCTTCTGTCAAGCTTTTACAAACACATTCAGTCTTCACTGTCTGAGCAAATCAGTTTTAGCTTCTTCATAGTCCTCCATCTGTCTTTCAACATGACACCTGTTCGGTTGTTGAATTTATAATGTAACAGTATTTTAGACCAGTTTCCCTCTCCGTATTTCCTCACACCGGATCTCAGATTCTTGTCTTCTTCCCAAAGCCAAGCCTTTTGATAAAATGCAGAACAGTTATTCACAGAAACAATTCTTTAAAGAACATATTATAAATCCAATTGTTTTTAATCAAAATAGTATTAGTTTCGTAGGGATCGAAGAATTTACATATACATTTCTTAGATTTCTCTAAGAGCTTATGTTTACAAGATTTCTCAGGGTCCTTACTATTCTTGTTCATTTTACATAAGCACAGATGGCTCAGCTGCCCCAGACCAGACAGCTGCAAAGTGAGAGCTAACCCAACCCAATTCATCAGACTTAAAGCCTACACTGTCTCTTACAATGCTTTTTCTACAGTTGTTATCAAATTGGTATTCCCCCCCTTTAAAAAAAGATTTATTTATTTTGAAGAGAGAGAGAGAGAGAGAGAGTGCATGGTCCGGAGGAGGGGGCAGAGGGAGAGAAGCAGACTCCCCGCTGAGCAGGGAGCCCAACCCGGGGCTCGATCCCACAACTCTGAGGTCATGACCTGAGCCAAAACCAAGTCAGACACTCAACCAACTGAGCCACCCAGGCGCCCCCAGATTGGTACTTCTTAATCCCACGTATCTCTAAATAGAACTTATGAATATTTAATACTTCATTAATGAACTCAGTGAAAACCCAGTTCTATGTTAGGCGAAGTATACACAGCCATAAACCTCAAATCTTCCCTAAAACAAATTCTTGAAAACACAACTAAAAAAGACTAATTCAAAACATATTATTTTATTTTGGAGAAAACAGCTGAAAATTTTTAAAAATCAAATTAGCACCATACACAGAAAAAAACTTATAGTTGGCATTTGCTACAGGTGACCAACTAACCTATCCCTTTTGCTGACATGCTGAAGGAGCAAATGACTGAGTGATTATTTACTGTGTCTAGACTATGATTACTTTCCCCAGCTGAATTTCCTATTTTCTTTAAAAATCCATTTATCATCAAGTCATGAAAAGATAAATAATGTATGATTTCGCTTACATGAGGTATCTAGAATAGTCAAACTCACAGAAACAAAGTAAAATAGTGGCTGCCAGGGGATGGGAAGAAGGGAGAATGGGAAATTGTTTAATGGGTACACAGTTTTAGTTTTGCAATATGAAAAAGTTGTAGAGATTGGTTGCATAAACAATGTGAATGCACTTAATGCCACTGAACCATACACTTAAAAATGATTAAGATGATCAATTTTGTTATGTATGTTTTACTACAAAGATATAAAAAACTTAAAAAAAATGAGCAAGGACTTGATAGACATTTGTCCAAAGATACACAAATGGCCAATAAGTACATGAAAAGATGCTCAACATCACTAATCATTAGGGAAATGCAAATCAAAACCACAAAATATCACCTCACACCCATTAGCACATCTATCATCAAACAAAACAAAACAAAACCAAAAATAAAATACCACAGAAAATACTAAGTGTGGGTGAGGATGTGGGGAAATTGGAATTCTTATGCACTGTGGGAAGGAATGAAAAACTGTGACCGCTGTGGAAAACAGAATGGTGGTTCCTCAAAAAAATTAAATAAAATTACCACGTGATCCAGTAATTCTACTTGTGGTATATATCCAAAAGAACGGAAAGCGGGGACTTGAAGAGAAATCTGTACACCCATGTTGGTAACAGTGTTAGCAGGCAAAAGATGGAAGTAACCCAAGTTATCCACTGATGGATGGATGGATAAACAAAAGGTGGTATATAAATACAGTGAGATTTTATTTAGCCTTAAAAAGTAAGGAAATTCTGACACATACTATAACATGGATGAAACTTGAGGACATTATGCTAAGTGAAATAAGTCAAACACAAAAGGACATATATTGTAGGATTCCACTTGTATGAGAGGTACCTAAAACAGTCAAACTCGGAGATAGAAAGTAGAATGGTGGTTCTACTTTCTACTTTAGAGGTATGGGAGAGGGGCAAATGGGGAGTCCGTGTTTAATGGATAAATAGTTTTTGTTTTGCAAGCTGAAAAGAGTTCTGTGGATGGACAGTGGTAATGGTAGCACAACAATATGAATGTGTTTATTGCCACTGAACTATATACACTTTAATACAGTTAAGATGGTAAATTTAATTATGTGTATTTCACTACAATTTAAAAAATTCCAACTCAGCTGTCTGATGCACTATTAAAAAGAACTCAAGGTGGCTTCAAGAAGACAAACCTGAGATGAAAACTCTTATGTATGGCTCAATGCCATAAAACTGGCAGTGACCATAATTAAGCCCCTTGTATAAGTTTGTCTGAGGTGCCACATCTTGGCAACCATGCTGTCTATGAGTGCGTGGTACGCATGGCTAATTGATCTCTAGACAAAGACAAAGAGGACATCCTCCTGTGGTAGTCTACCATGACCAACCCAGCCCACTTCTCTTATCAGTCATCACCCCTACAAGCTTCAATTCACTGCTTGTCACTGATGCAAAACCAAAAGAGATGTAAATTTTCCGTGTGTGGGTGAGGAGTTTAAAAAAGAGAGAGATGGACTTACCAATTAAAAGTACTTCAGCAGTGGGTGGGCGCCTGGGTGGCTCAGTTGGTTAAGCGCCTGCCTTCGGCTCAGGTCATGATCCTGGAGTCCCAGGATCCAGTCCTGCATCAGGCTCCCTGCTCAGCAGGGAGTCTGCTTCTCCCTCTGACCCTCCCCCCTCTTATGTGCTCTCTCTCTCATTCTCTCTCTCAAATAAATAAATGAAATCTTTAAAAAAAAAAAAGTACTTCAGCAGTGGGTTATTAATCTTTGGGGTCATATAGATCTTTGAGAATGTGATAAAAGCTATGGATCCATCTCACAGACAAGCAAAGATATACAAAATTTTAAATAACATTTCAGGGGCCACTCAGACTAACCCTAAAATATTGTTTTTACAGTCGCCAAGAATTTCTGTTAAGTTGCTATAGTTTTGTTCAATTTTAAAAAGTAGTCCTTGGTTTATGTAAATTTCATATATACAACACAGTTTTCTTGTTCAAATATGAATTAATTACTTTTAACAGAGTGCACAGATGATGTCTGATACAATACAAAAGCTCATTTATCTCAAGAAATAAGTAATATTCTCTGCCTGAATCCTATTTAGGTTCCTGGGTACAAGTTTAAGCAGTGTTTTCCAGTGGATCCCATACAGCAGAGGTAGCAAGCTACTGCCAAAATCCACCCTCAGCCTGTTTGCACTGCCCAGAAGCTAACAACAACAAGCTAACAATATTCAGTGTTAGAACAGAAAGAAAATATAAGGGTAGTACAATTTCATGAGTGTACTCTTTTGCTTACTCTTTTTCATTTCTTCATTTTATATCCTTGCCTTACTGTTCTATATACCATTCATAATGTCACACAGTTAACAAAGAGTTTAAGATGATCTAGTTTAGGACATAAAAAAAGAATCTGTGTTCTTTGTGCTTTTCTGTCTTTTCCTTTCCATGAAAAATTAAAAACAGAATCAATAAAAAAATCCTAACAACCCTGGTCAAGCCCACAACCCAAAAAGATACAAAGAGCACATAACAAATTAAAACATACCAATCCTTTTCTTTCCTAAGGCTAAAAAGTTTTTATATAACTTGTATTTGAAAATTGTCTATCATTTTTAATGCCTTTCAGAGGAAAAAAAATGGTCTATGTCTTAAAATGATACTATTTATAGTAAAAAAAAGTTATAGTAATTTCCACTATATCTCTGGGGAAAAGTCTTTGTTGTTGAAAGACATTTACTTTCCTTCTTTAATAGAATAAATTTACAAAAGGAGGTCTCTTTGTAAACTGGGATGAGGCTGGCAGAAATACCTTTGTCTGTTTAACAGACAAAATACAACAAGGAGAAACTGTCCAATCTGGTACAGACTACTGCAATAAAAATTTTTTAAAGAACCAAAATGTTAACACGAAATAAGATAAAATCTGTCACTCATCTGAAAAAAGTCCCACTCAAAAAGCCAACAAGGGAAAGTGAAAAATAAAATGAGACACTTGTGATAGCCACAGAATTCTTTTTTGGCATAGTAAACAATGATAGACAATATCATCTATATTCTGTTCTTTAAATTACATAGTTGATTACCCACATTTTGTTTCGAATACAAAAAAACAAAAAACAAAAAAGCAAAAAACCAGAGTAACTTTTTTTTTATATACATCTATAAGTAACACCTACAATACCATTCAGAATTGTTGCCAGAAGAACTACAGGGAAAGATCACTTAAAATATGAGGCAGAGACTTCTAGTTTTGGGACAGACATACAAAAAGCTTGGAAATATCACTCCAGTCCTCACAACAAGAACAAAACAAAACCAACTGAAAGTCAACAACTCTTTGTAGATCCATCAGAGAACTAACGTCAACAGGCAAACTGCTGCCATAAAAACTAGAAAAACAGAAAGGCAGATACAGAGAATCACAGCTTACCAGGAACAGAAACTCATACCTGGAGCCAGTACTGATAGAAACACTTAACTATGTTGGATGAACTGATGGAGGCTTACTATGGGCAAGCCTGAGTTAAGAAACTCCAGGTGCTCAATCTTAGTGGGGCCCACAACTCCAACTCATTTCCACCTAACTTCAGCCCCCTCTAGCCTTCCATGTCAGGAGGGAAATACCCAACTTCAGCCCCTTCTAGCCTTCCCTTCTCACTGAAGAGGGGGAAATAAAAGCTGAGAAGCACATATGAAGGTCTTAGTCCAGGACACAAACTCACTGAAAATCACACAAAACTAGAGAATACTTCTCTCCTTCATCTTACTGTATTATTTGGGCTCCTATAAATCAATTGTCTTAGCTGAGAGCTGCCTCAGACCCTTACTAAGGAGTTTAGGGAAAACCAAAGACAGCAAGAGACAAAAACAAGGAAATTTTAGCCTCTGACATCTATGGCTACAGCAAATAGGAAATAAAGCCTAAATCCTGGCTAGACAAACATAAAATCCTACACCAAAGGTCAGTTTACCTCTGTTCTTTTACCTGATACATCATGTTCAGCTATCAGCATAAAATTGGTAAAGTACACTAAAAGGCAAAAAAACCACAATGTGAAGGGACAAAGCAGCATCAGGCTTGGCTATGACAGAGATTTTGGAATTATCAAAGTGGGAATTTAAATAACTATGATTAATGTCAAGGGCTCTAATAGAAGAAGTAGACAACATGTAAAAACAGGTAAGTAAATGTAAGCAGAGAAATGTAAACCTGAAGAGTCAAAAGGAAATGCTAGAAATCAACACATAGTAATGGAAATGTAGAATGCCTTTGATGGGCACATTAGCAGACTAAATATGGATGAAGAATCAGTGAGCTTGAAACTAAAAATAGAAACTTCCCAAACTGAAAAGCAATGAGATAAAAAGAATGGGAAAAAAAAAAGAGAGAGAGAGAGAAACAGCTAAGTACTGTGGGAAAATTACGAAAGAGGTGACCTATAGATAATGGGACATCAGAAGGAGAAGGAATAGAAGAAAGAATTGAAGTCATAATGGCTGAGAATTTTCCAAAATTAATGACAGACACCAAAACAGACACAAGAGACTTCATGAACACAAAGTAGGACAAATGCCAAAATATCTACACTTTTGTACATCATACTCAAAATGCAAAAATTCAAAGACAAAAAATACGTATGACTTTTGGCTGCATATAGTGTCATATGGTTGGCATTTCCCCATTCTCCTTTGGGAATTCACCCAACAGCATCAAGGAAAGAAATAAAATCCTGAACTCTTAAAAAAGTTTGAAGAACCCTATGACCTGAATCATAATATAGGTAGAAGGGGTACACTATTGATGGAAATTGACAAAAGATATGCAAAGAAGCAGGGCAGAGCCACTCTGCCTATGGATCTCAGAAAGCCTGTGATGTGCAATTTTCCAGAGTAAAGAAAACATAGCCTGAGGTGCACACCCTGCCAATAGCAGGAGCCTCCCTCAACCTGCAGTTGCTCTAAATAATAAAGGTGGTTGGTGGTACTAAATAAGGAATCACATGGATAAGCAATATTTACAGGAAGCAAATCAGAAGTAGGAATTGCTTGCTATGTTCACTTGAGACACAAGAGATATTCCTAGTAGCCTGGAATTTGACCCTAGCCTCAGTGTCTCAACATGAACCATTTACAAGTAGCTTTTTGAGAAAAAACAACAACAACAACAAAACTCATCTTAAAGGAGAATAAGAAAAGAGTACACGGCCACCTTCAACTTCTAGCTGTGATAGAAAAGGACTAGATTTATTTACTTGTTATAAGCAACTAGAAAACCAGATAAAATACAGGAAACAATGGTTTGAGACACTGGACAGATGCCATAGGACTATAATCACTGAGTGCAGAAATGAAGTGAGTCCTAAAACTGACCCATCTTAACTTTCTATATAGAAAAATTCCCTATCAAATGGTTTCTTCTTTTTTTAAAGCACAGAAGGACCTTATTTAAATTGGATCCCTATTAGGAAAATATGAATATAAAAGCTTATAATGTGGATTTAAGTCCCACTTTACATTGATAAATAGACCTTATGATAGTATCACAATAATTCTAAATAAATGTCATTATCAGTACCCAACTTAAGGCTATTTTAAAAATACAGGTGAAATATTTCTTTTGGAACTTAGAACAGGTGGATTGGCCTGTTGGCAAAATCAAAGATAGTGAAGTCGAAACATTTTACATTCAAGATCTTTTAGGGTTGAGCAGAAATAATGTGAAATAATCACAATTAATGTCCATTAAGTCTTATTTAAATATAATAAATACCTGTTTTTTCCTAGATCGATGTGTTTTAGAAGTTACTGGCTGACTCTTCGAAACATGTCTTCTCTCTTTTTCAGCAGCTTGTCTCCTGAGTCTTTTCATTCTTTCACCTAAAAGTAGAAATAATCATCAAAAATTGCTTCACGTTAAAATAAAAAAGGGGATATTTTTAAAGGTTACCATTAAATCCCTATCTATTATTTAGCTATTTCAAATAAAAAGAACTATTTTTTCCTCTTTGAATCTGGAAGCAGCATAGAACAATGCAAAGATCAGTTTCTGAAAATCATAGGGGGTTACTGAATGTTGATTCGTTTACGTCTTTAAATAAGTTATCTCACCTCCCAGAACCTGTCCTTTTTCATCATCTGTTAAAAAAAGGAAAAATATTTATCTTATAGGATTGCTAAAATTTTCTTAAGTTAATGTTTAAGGAATATATTACCTAGTGTAAGAACTATAGCCCTTCCCTCATTCCTTCTTTCTTATTCATAGTCAGTTTAGTAAGACAAGATGTATATGTAACTGAAAAGAGAACTGTTAACTACTGAAAAAAATTGTTTATATAAAAAACCTTAAAGAATCTACAAATAGAATTAAAGAGTTTAGATGGTTGGATAGAAGATCAATAAACAAAGCTCAATAGTATTTGTTCATTAGCAATACTTAAAATATTTAAAACAATCAAAAGATAATATTTACAATACTAACAAAAAATAGAATATTCTTAGGAATAAATCTAGCAGTGGTCAAGCTCTATATGTAGTAAATTATATAAGTTTTACTATATATGTGTGTATATATGTACTATACATTATAAGAAAATATATATGACAATCTAAATAGAGTAATATAGGGCACCTGGGTGGCTGAGTTGTTAAGCGTCTGCCTTCAGCTCAGGTCATGATCCCAGGGTCCTGGGATCGAGTCCTGCATCGGACTCCCTGCTCAGTGGGAAGCCTGCTTCTCCCTCTCCCACTCCCCCTGCTTGTTTTCCCTCTCTCACTGTGTCTCTCTCTGTCAAATAAATAAATAAAATCTTTAAAAATAAATAAATAAAAATATAGAGTAATATACTTTGGTTCGTGCATAGGAAGACTTAACATAATTAATATAAAGTCTGTAATTAATACTAATATGTAGTAACTGTGTCCATTCTTTCCAAAAGCTTCTACTGTTACAATGCAATTTCAAATGAAAATTTCAACAGGGCTTTTTGTAGGACTTAACATTATTCTAAAATTATATGTGTTATGAGAAGTAGTCCACCACTGGCCCCGAGCATCCCTGCAGTTTTTGCTGAATGTACAAGGCTTGTTTCCTGATACTAAACAGTTTTGTAGTCATATAGGCACCTAAGTAGATCAAAGGAACCATAGCCTGACCACCATGTAACTACCCTCTCCTGGGAGGGGACTGGCTGGTTTGCTATCCTGTTTTGCTGCTTACTCAAAAAGAGGTAGGCCCTTGGCACCAAGTTTCTCAGTTACAATACAACCTATCTGCCTGCACAACATCTATCTGGGGCCATTGCACTGCCTATGGGACTTGGAATAGACACCAGCACAATTATGCTGATGCCATGCTATTTGTTGTGCTGTAACTGTTTTGCTCTGACTCATTAAGTCATATTGCCTTCTTTGGGCACCTATGAGAGGTAGCAGGTTTATTGCTTGCAATCCTCTATGAAGTTGGGTTTTTTCCCTGACAGCATGGAAGACCAAAACAGTCAAGAATAGTCAAGATATTCCTGAAGAACAGTAAGATGAAGGGAATGTCCCTGTCACATACTGAGTTATTATGAAACTACAGTAATTGAGATAATATGGCATCGTTGCAGGAACGGACTATACGTGCTGGTGAGGCTCCAGTCAGGAAAATGGAAACCACAATAGTTATGAACAGAGATTTTCATATTGCAAATTGTTTAAACAGGTGCTAGAGGACTAAAAAAGCAAAAAAGGAAATTAACAAATTAGCAGAGACTAATAATTAACAGAGAAATTCATAATTACAGTTGGAGGTTTCAATATTGTCTCTAATTGTTGGAATGAATAGGCAAAAATAAGCAAGCATATACAAAATCTGAACAGCACTATGAATCAACTTGACCTGATATTTTATAACAGAATTCACATTCTTCTCAAGTGCATATCTACACTCACCAAGATAGACCATATCATGTACTATAAAGCAAATCTTAAGTTAAAAAAAGAATCCTAAAAAAAGACATCCTACAAAGTATATTCTCAGTCCCAAACAGAATTAAACTGGAAAGCAATAATAGAAAGATATCTGGAATACCCTTAAATATTTGGAAATTAGCAAACAGCTTCTATAGCCCAGAAGTCAAAGAAAAAGTCTTAAGGGAAATGAAAAAATAGTTTGAACTAAATGAAAAAACAACATCTCAAAATCTGTGGGATGAAACTAAGGCAGTAATTAAAGAGTTTATAGCATTAAATGCACATATTAAAAAAGATCTGGGAATCTATGAGTAAAAGGTAACTCATATGCAAAGGGGGGAGAAAGGCTGACAACAGACTTGAGTCTCCACAATATTCATCTCCAATATTCTTCTCCGAAGAATATTATATTTAGCCAAATTTCCCTTTAAGCAAAAAACAGTACACACTCAAGGTACAGCATAGTTCCCTATGTCAACGGTATTGTAACAATGTTGTATGGGGACAGATGGTAGCTACCCTTGGGGTAAACATAGCATAATATATAGAGTTGTCCAATTACTATTCTGTACACGTGAAACTAACGCAACACTGTGTGTCAACTATACTTAAAGAAAGAAAAGAAAAGAACATCTTCCACTTCAGTGATGATAGGAGCATCTATCTGTCAGAGGTTGCCACTTGAATAGAGTCTGCCTGGAAGGGAAGCCATCACAGAGGAAAGTAGAGCTGAGAGACATAGAGGAAGCAGGTCTGATGAAAATGCTTGAGTAGCTGGATCCAGCCACACTTGTAGCTAATGTATCTCTGAACTTATGAGTATGAGGCAGTAAATTCCCTTTCTCACCCCAAAAAGAAAAAAGAACAGACCTAAATTTAGAAATTATAGTACCTATAATCCCATCTTTTAAAAAAAACCTAGCAAACAAGTGGTAAGGAATGGGGACATGATGGTCAAAGGGTTGGTAACCAGCAATAAATCAATTTAAACAGATTAAACTACTTCGGGATTTACGGCTAGAAAAGAAAATTCTACAAACCTTTTATCATATAAAATAAAACTAAGAAAAATTGGGAATTGGTGGGAGAGGTTGGGTTTGTTTTTTTTTTTTTTTTTTGCTAATATCACCCTTTTTAGATAAAATCAGTCAACAGTCTAAAATTTAAATTTATGATTACAGAGGCAACCTGATCCAACCTCTTGGAAGTATTTCATATTCTATATCTTTCATTTTGGAGGAATCATATAGGTTACTGATATACTTCTTATGAAACAGCATTTACATGAAGTTCAAAATGGAAATGTGTTTTAAAGTAACATGTAATCTAATCACATTTTCCCAAATTTTTATTTGACTATTTTTCCACTGACATAGTCTAGCCCAGCAATTAGAAGCGTGGGTTCTGCAG
The DNA here is from genome assembly GCF_003265705.2 of Callorhinus ursinus. Classification (NCBI taxonomy): domain Eukaryota; kingdom Metazoa; phylum Chordata; class Mammalia; order Carnivora; family Otariidae; genus Callorhinus; species Callorhinus ursinus. Next base: position 23,484,898 of record NW_027397067.1, on the reverse strand, counting down.
TCACAGTCAGAATGTCTAATTTTGCCTGGCTGGCTCATTTGGCAGAGCATGAACCTCTTGATCTCAGAGTTGTGAGTTCAAGCCCCAAGTTGGGCATAGAGCTTACTTAAAAAAGAAGGTCTAATTTTATTTTATTTTATTTTTTTTTATAGATTTTATTTATTTGAGAGTGAGAGAGAGAGTGCACAAGCAGGGGGAACAGCAGACAGGGAGAAACAGGCTCCCCACTAAGCAGGGAGCCAGACTCAGGGCTCAATCCCAGGATCCTGGGATCATGACCTGAGCCGAAGGCAGATGCTTAACTGACTGAGCCACCCAAGTGCCCCAAGAAGGTTAATTTCAAATTCTAGTTCTGTTCACTATTTCTGTGATGAAGTATATTTTACTTAATCTCTTTTTGTAGTGGCTTCCCATGTATAAAATGGGGATGATTAAAAAAAAAAAGCACTCGTAAGATTGTTGAGGATTAAATGAGTTTACACATCATTTCACTGAATGGTGGTAAGTTTTTTTCTGCACAGAAAGAATTTAGGTGATTTTCTTTCTTTCAAGTTTTCTGAATCACTTGATTTTCTTAAAAGTACATGGAATTTTACAAATCTGAAAAAAACTGTTTAGCATACAAAACTAATATTCTCTAACTATGAAGAGAGGACACTGCATGCCTTTTAAGCAAACTGGAAGAGAAAAAATATATATGTATGTATATACTACTAACATGTAACGAAAAGTCAAAAAATGTACTAAAACTCACAAGATCTTCTAGGCTCAATATCCACAGTCACTGTCAAACCAATCTGCAATGAGGTTACAGTTCTCAGAGTTTAACCAGTAATCAACTATTTAGAATCTAAAAAAAATATATGCTTCCACTTCTTTGAATTTTGTATTATGAAATTAAAAGTCCAGAATCCCCAAATTATTTTATTTTATAATTATGATTACTAGCCATTTTGCAGCAATAGACACAGAACAATTCTGGAATAACAACATGAAGCAATTATTTCTTTGAGCTTAACTTCACTATCTTTAAAATGAGGATGATAATATCTATGGATGTAAATGTTTTAGAGCTATAATTTACAAATATTAGTTAATACTGGCCCTGTCATCAGCCATCAGTTATGAATAAATTTATTCAATTAATACTTACTGCAGCCCTACTATGTCCCTGGCATTAAGGTGGTACATCTATTATTTTTATATTGACCGCAAGCTGCTAGGTATGGAGCAATAAAGTTTAAAAATCCTTGCTTTCATTCATTCATTCATTCATTCCTTCATTCAGTACCTAGAATGTAGTGTAGGTTCAATGAACATTTGCTGAATGAATACATACCAAGGAGAAGCTTACAATCAAATTGTAATTTAAAACAATTTTGGACTATTTTTTTTTTTTAAAGATTTTTTACATATTCATTTGAGAGAGAGAGACAGAGCAGAAGCAGGAGAGAAAGTGGCAGAGGGAGAGGGAGAAATAAGCAGACTTCCCACTGAGCTCAGAGCCCAACTTGGGGCTTGATCCCAGGACCCTGGAATCATGACCTGAGCCGAAGGCAGATGCCCAACCACTGGAGCCACCCAGGCGCCGCTATGGACTACTTTTAAGATTTTTTTTTTTTTTTGGTTATTGTTGCTTGTTTTTTAAATCCAGCGACACCTTTTATAAGAATAAATTCTAAATATAATAAGGTAGCTAGATTCCACAGTCAATCCTCATTATTCATGGATTCTGTATTTGTGAATTTACTTCCCTAATAATTTGTAACTCAAAAATCAATACAAAGTGCTTTAATGGTCACTGGTGGACACATACAGAGCAAAAAAAATTCATCTCACCTGATGTGTGTGTTCACAGCTAAGGTTAAGCAAGGTGATGCTTTTGTGTTTTAGCTCTGTCATAAATAATTGTCTTTTTTAGAGTCTATTTAATGCAACATTTTGTGTTTTGGGGTAATTTAGCCGTTTAAAATGGCCCCAGATGTACCGTGGAAGTGTTGTCTAGTGTTCCTAAGTGCACGACTAGGATGTTCCCGACAGAAAAAATCTGTGTGAGAAAGCTTCATCCAGGCATGACTTACAGTGCTACTTGGCCACAAGGTCAAGGTTAATGCATCAACATTATATATTAGTATCTTTAAACAAAAACACATAAACACACTGAACAAGGTTATGTATTTATCAGTTGACAAAACTGTGGTGACAAGATTCTCAAAGGAATCTAACCCTGTAATTCCCCAGTAATGGTTTAGTAGTCACCAACCACAGTGACTTTACAGAACATAACTATCATGATAACAACGGTATGTCTCAGATTAAGTAACTATTTCAAGTCGCTGAATAAAGTTAAGGTAGAAAATCAGTGTACTATCATAGCAAAAATACTCTAAGCTAGGCAATCAGAATAGCTTTCTAAATTAAGCACTAACTTTCTAACTCTATGAAGATACGGCATTTAATCCATTGTGCTTTAGTTTTCTGAAGTGTGTCTGGGTGTTGTCGTGGGGAGGTCAAGGGCTGGATCACTTTCAAGGACAAATCAATTCTCCACTTCTAAAATTGTAGTAAGAGTACTCACTTTGAAGAGTTTCCATTCTTTCTTCTTGCCTATTAAAATCCTGTTGTTGGCATCTATGTTTTGACTTGGATACAAAGAACTTCTTGTGAGACCTAAATTGAACATAAAAGCATGGGATTGGTTCTGCAAAGAGTAGAAAAGCTATGAAAGAAGGTAGATGATTTGTCTTAATCTCTGTTTTAGGACCTTCTTCTACTCTGGCCTGTTTCCTTTGGTGCTCTCCTTGCTGAGTGCCCCATCTTAACCTTTGGCCTCTTAAGATTTTTGTTGTCTGACTTTCCTCTCCTCCCATCACTTATTTCCTCCATCTCATCTACTAAGAAACCAAGATTCTTTTGGCCTTTTAATTAGATAGGTGAAGAAAAAAAAAAATCCTCAGACGATCAACTATTGACTTTCATTCTCTCCTAGGGCTTTTAAGTTTATTTCCCAAAAGAGAAATTCCAAAATTCCTTTACACATAATGGTAGATATCACTTATCTTTACAGCTTCCAAAGGGAGTGTTTTTGAAATGAAGGCTGTTTGGAAACACAGAGTGTGGCAAAATTTTGACAACCCTGCAAAGTTGGTATTATCCCCATTTTATAAAGGAGCTAGTTTAGATGAAAAAATAGTTCACCTAAGCTTAGGAAACGATTTTATCACCACCTAAAATCTGTATTTTTACCTAAGTACACAAGACACCTGCTAATCCATTCCCTCCCTCCCAAAACCTACTGTGCTCTCTGGAATGCCATTCTCAACCCCTTCACCAGTCCCCCTACATCTTCGCTTTGTCTACAATCTCCCTTAGGGAGAATATTTCTTTGTGGCCTGCTCAAGTAGACAGGTTTCATCTTCTACCTTCTACGAACCCAGGGTCCCAGAGGTGGGTCTCTATACTTTCCATTTCCTAACAAATGCCACTTTCAGGATACTGCTTCCATAAGAAGCGTTAGCCCTTGAGGATTCGTCCTACTGATGTACATCACCAACCACCATACTTTAGAATCATTCATTAGCCTTGCAAGCACTTCCCACCATTCACAGATTTTCCCCTACCCCCAAGTGACGGCTCTACCATGTTACTTCTGTGTTCTCGTGGGTAACCAGACACGATCGTGACCTCTCAATTCCTCATTTCCACTGACCTCTGCCCCCACACTAAATCAACACCTCCCACTCTGGTTGCTATTCAGCATCCTAACTGCTCTCTGAAATCATTCATGCAGACTTGCTGCTCTCTGAACATGTTATATTGTCTGTCACAAAATTTCTAGTAGATTAAACACAGTTTTTCAAGTAATTTCATAAAATTAGAATTTGGGATGTTCAATCAGAAATAGAACTGCCCCCCACCCCCCCGGCAACATATCCTTATTTCTAGGACAGAATAAGAGTTTATTAAACATCTGCTCTAAGTTCAAGCCTCCCTACATGTGTATGCCAATAATGGCCTTGTGGGAACAAGGTGTAACAACCCAGGATCCCAGAGGCAGGTCTCTATAGTTTGGAATTTCAAGACACGTCAAGGTCTTGAATACCTGTTGAGATAAGCAGGCACCTATGATATTCTCAAAATCACACCATTTATATGACAGTTATTATAAAATATCTAGATCTGCATGAAGTGCTTCAAAGATTTTATTTTATTTATTTTTTTAAAGATTTTACTTATTTATTTGAGAGAGAGAATGAGAGAGAGAGAGCACGAGAGGGAAGAGGGTCAGAGGGAGAAGCAGACTCCCCGCTGAGCAGGAAGCCCGACGCGGGACTCGATCCCGGGACTCCAGGATCATGACCTGAGCCGAAGGCAGTTGCTCAACAAACTGAGCCACCCAGGCGCCCTCAATCAAAGATTTTAAAGACAGAGAAGAAAAATGTCCATTTACTTCACCTTGGTAAGGATACTGTACCCCCTGAGAATTCAGTTGCAGACCGTTTGTCACTAACACTTTAAAAAAAAGAAAAAATATGTTAAGAATGTAAACAAAAGAAACTTCGCAAGGTTAGTACTTACTACATAATCAAGTCATATTGCAATTTATACAAAATATCTTTGGAAAGAAACTCTGGTAACATTAGGACACAAACAGTCTCCATTACAACATGGATAATTTTTGCACAGATGTACTTACTAGACATTGAAGCAAGCTTTCACAAACGTAAGTTAAGCACAGTTAATGTTGTAATCAAGTATTCACATCACTCTTTCAAAAACTCTCCATGGATCTTTATTTCCATGGATTCAAGTTTAATTTCTTGCCCTCCCTACCAGTTTCCAACTGAACTTTTTAACAAATTCCCCCCCCCCCACTTTGCTGAAGTTAAACTCAGCTTCCAAAAACACGGTATAACCATTTACGCCTTTGTGCCTTCACTGGAACTATTCTTCTATCCTAAAATGACATTTCCTCTTCCATCCAACTGAAAAAATCGTAACTATCCTTCAAGGGCCTGCACAATGCTCACCCCTCCTTGAAGCTTCCATCTCAACTTCTTCAGCATTTAAGTCTATACATTTTTAACAACAAATTATATAATGTCTGCTGCTGTACCTGTTTCCTGCCTATAATTACTGCCTCAAAATAGTTTATAAGCTCTAGCAGAGCAAAGTTTTTATTTCATCTACCATTGATAACATGAAGGTTTCATCTTTCCTATTATTTGTCTGATTTCACAATCACACCTCTATCCTTGTTCACTTGTGTCCTGCTGATTTTTGTCCTGAAACTGGCGAATCTGATGCTTTACTTGTCCTGATTCTATTTGCCTCCAGGATGGTCTTGATATTTGCTTGGTTCTTGATCTTCATTTTTTCTCTAGTTTTAGTTTTATTCCCTGTGTCTAGTGCATTGCAAATTCTAATGTATGCCTGGTAATGAACTAAGTACCAAGGACACACAGCTAATTAAGAAACTCTAAAGGATTCTCAAGTCTAGTCAGAAATACAGAAAGGTAAACAGGTATGTTACCATCCAAGAGAAGTCCTTTTAAGAGATGCGACTCAATGCTGTGGGAGCACAGAAGTGACAACTGATCAGAGCGCTCAATAAAACATAGGTGATCTTTGAGCTAGACCCTGAAGGGAGTTCAAAAAGACAGGCATGAAAGAGCTCGTAATATTTGAGGATCAGGACGAAGTTCTGTGTTGCTAGAAAGTACCATGTATGTGGGCAGGGAGAGGTTAATGCTTAGGGATAAGGTTGTATATGGAAAAAAAAACAACAACAGAAAGGGGCTACGCACGGCTCTGTAAGCCATGCCAATAAACTCTACCTCATCCAGCAGGAAGTAACTGTACAGTGCTCCAAATATCCAAATGTTAGTATCAGTAAAACATACCCTCTATAATAATTGTTTTTTGTTAAAAATGGCTCACTAGCAACACTTCCACATAAAGATGTATCCATGAGACAAAACATGTATAAATGAATTTACAAACCTTTCTCCTATATCCAAACTAGCTTCGGTTTCCACTTCAATACCGTTAGCACTTGCTTTATCTTGAGTTGTTCTTGTCCTTTTACTCTCCACTACTTTTGCTGCGGCCTTAAAACACGGGTTGTAGAAGAGAAAGGAACCCATTAAGCCATTCTGAACAAACAGCATTAAAATTAAGCCTTCTAATTCTTTGATAGCCGTAACCAATATATCTGTTCACAGGTCGATAAAGGGATTGTGTTGTGTTCGCTCCAGTAACTACGACATCAACAGCAGCAGCTTTAGTTACCTGCTTGGTTTCTAAGCCTCATGGAGAAGATCTTTCCTTGTATGTGTATTTGATACATATGGTGTTTACTAGGCAATTTTTAGATAAAAGATTATTTAAAAAAAAAAAAAGAAAGAAAGAAAGAAAAATCAATAAAAGTTCCAGATGGGGCAACTGGGTGGCTCGGTCTGTTAAGCACCTGCCTCTTGATTTCAGCTCAGGTCATGATCTCAGGGTCATGGGATAAGACCTGCATCAGGCTCCAAGGTCAGCACAGAGTCTGCTTGGGATTCTCTCTCTCCCTGCCTCTCTAAACAAACTCTTTGAAAAATTAAAAAAAATAAAAATTCCAGGTATTTATACTCCCTTAAATTAATCAGTGCTCCACTATAACATAAGTTAAAACTTTCTGAGGCCAAGACTGAGGAATAAAATGTTATTAAAAAAAAAAAAAACAAAACTTTTTAAAGGCCCTTCTTTAGTCCAATTTTGTTTTCCAAAAACATGCTAAAAATTTCTTTGATCTGTTCTCCCCTCAACATTTTATTTTGAAAAATTTCCCCAACTCTTATTTCAAAAAAGTTTAAAAATACTGCAAAAATCACCAATAAACCCTTTAGATTCACTAATTTTACCATTTTGCTCTTCTACAAAATCACTAAATAAAATTCTGATTAGTTTTTAAGGATTTCTATTTCAAGTATTCTCCTTTATTATAACAATTTCTAATTGTTGTTAGAGTCTCTCTGAAATATGCATACCTTCATAAGAAAGGCTGATGATTTTTCATTTATCACATAATTCACATAACTCTTAATTTTCTCCATCATGTTGTTGTAGCTGAAGTGTTGAAAAATTGAGTGGAATGTATCTCTCTGAGAGATTATCATAAGCAATTTCCTTTTTAAAGGCTAAAGACAACAGGAAAAATGAATTAACACATAAATCACAAATAGGATGGTAGAAATTTTGTCTTATTTAACTAAAAAAATCACATTATAAACTCAGAGACACGGGACTTTTAAAAATTCGTATTTTAAATGGCCCACCAATGTATTTCTTACTTTAACTACTTTGTATTTCACACACATACAAAAGGATTAAAAAATAAATCATGAACCTGAATGTCCATTGCCAAGAAATAAAACATCATCGATTACACCTCCAGCTTCTCCTCTCCTCAAGGTAGCCATTATCCTGAATTTAGAATTTACCATATCCACGCATTCCTTTACATACTTGTACTAAGTATGAATGTACCCATAAATAATACGGTACTATTTAGCATATGCGTATTCTTCTGAAACTTGTCATATTTGCTCAACTCTGTTGACATTTATCCATATTGATCTGATTTTTTTTTTAAAGATTTTATTTATTTGTCAGAGAGAGAGCACAAGCAGTGGGAGAGGCAGGCAGAGGGAGAAGCAGACTCCCCGCTGAGCGGGGAGCCCAATGCAGGGCTTGATCCCAGGGCCCTGAGATCATGACCTGAGCCGAAGGCAGATGCTTAACCAAATGAGCCACCCAGACGTCCCCATGTTATTTGATTTTTATAGAACTAGTTACTTTCACTATTGTACAATAGTCCACTGATCAAAAATATCATTTATTCATCCATTCTTCCAGTCTTTTGAAAGCTTTTAGAGGCTATTTTCTATTACTGCAATATTGTTAAACATTTTTCTACAGGTCTTCTTGTACACAGTACAAGCTTCTCTTGGACATTAGTTCTTTCAAGGCTGGTTGCACAATAAAAGCTACAGAACCTTCAGAAAATTCTACTTCTCAGGCTGTATTCCAGACCAACTGTCTTAGTGGGGCCTGTTTGTTTTTTTTAAATAAAACTTCATGGCTTTTAGGGACTCCTGGGTGGCTCAGTCGGTTGAGTGGCCAGCTCTTGATTTTGGCTCAGGTCATGATCTTGGGGTCCTGGAATTGAGCCCCAAGTTGGTCTCCACACTCAGTGGGGAGTCTGCTTGAGAGTGTCCCTCTCCTTTTGTCTCTCCCCCGCAACTCGGCCATGCTCTCTCTAAAATAAATAAATAAATCTTAAAAAAAAAAAAAAGCCTTCATGGCTTTTAAAATGTGCAGTAAAAATAAAATCAGTTACTCTAGGGTATTTATCTAGAAGTAGAATTGCTGGAATGCATACTTACAAATTTTGCTAAAATGCTCTCCAAAGTTTAAGTGCTAATTTACAGCACTGAGAAGGTATGGCAGTCTTACCATTTCTCCACTCTTTGAGCGAACTGTTAGTATTCTAAGATATTTTAACCATTGCCAGTCTGAGGTACAGGAAATACTATTTCTTTTTTCTTTTTTTTTTTTTTAAAGATTTTATTTTATTATTTATTTGAGAGAGAATGAGAGATAGCACGAGAGGGAAGAGGGTCAGAGGGAGAAGCAGACTCCCTGCTCAGCAGGGAGCCCGATGTGGGACTCGATCCCGGGACTCCAGGATCATGACCTGAGCCGAAGGCAGTTGCTTAACCAACTGAGCCACCCAGGCGCCCGGAAATACTATTTCAATATATTACTTGGGACTGCCCTGATTACTCATGCTAGTGAGGTTAAGCATTTCCTCTTATGCTTACTGGCTGTAAGCTTCCTTCTGGGAAGTATAGAGTGGGCTTTTTCAGTAACCTCACAGTGCTGAGGCAAAAAAGTAGGGGCAGGGAACCCAATAAACAGATCAGGCTTTCAGCTGAAATCTCTGGAGGGTTATACCCTAGGAACAGTGGCAAATTAGAGATAGACTGAGCCTTAATAAAACTTCAATCTACTCTTGACTCAGCTCAGTCCCTCAAGAGATTAAGGTAATCACCCCTCAACTGTATAGAAGCATGCTCAAAGGTGCTCAACTTCACTAGTCAAAGAAAGAGAAACCAAAACCCAATGTGATACTACTACGTATTTGCCAGAACTAAAAGGAAAACTACAGAGAAGGTCTGTGAAGCAAGTGGAACTCTTCCACACTGCTGAAGGAACGGATGTAACATAGCCACTCTGGAAAACTGTTTGGCAGTATCTACTAAATCCGAGTATTGCATATCCTACAACCCATCAATTCTATTCCTAAGTATATATCCAACAGAAACACATATATTTGTTCTACAAAAGATATGTAAAAGAATGTAACAGCCCAAAACTGGAAATAACCCAAATGTTTCTCAACAGCAGAATGGATAAGTTGCATATTCCAACAGTGGAACAATGAGAATAAATGAACTATTGTTACAAGCAACACCATGGATCAATCTTACATAAACTTGCTATGTAATTACATAAAGTTTGGAAACAAGTAAAACTAATCTTGGATGTTATAAGTCAGGATAGTGGTTATCCTTGAAAAGATGGGAGAGACAGTGACAGGAGGGTGCTGGCAATGTTCTTTCTCTTGATCTAGGGGGTCATCACAAAAGCATGTTTCTTGTGAAAACACATCTCTTTATACACTTATAGTACATGTATGCTACTAAAGGTATGCTGTTGAATAAAAAGTTCACTAAAAATGTATAAAACTATTTTTTATTTCTTTAAATAAGCTTAATTTATTCCAACAACACTTTTTTTACTATTTAAAAACTAAGTTCAATTGACCTTAACATTACACATAAACACAAAAACTAATGATCACGTAAGAACCCTCTAGAAAAATAAGCTAATTATAATGCTTTTTTCTGGGGGTGCCTGGGTGGCTCAGTCAGTTAAGTGACTACCTTCAGCTCAGGTCATGATTCCAGGGTCCACTGGGCTCCCTGCTCAGAGGAGAGCCTGCTTCTGCCCCTCCACCCCTGCCCGTGCACGTGCTCTCTTTCTCTCTGTCTCAAATAAATAAAAGAGAGTATAAAATATCCCATCAATACTTTTTTATGTTGATTAAATGCTAAGAATGATGTTTTTGGATATATTGGGCTAAATGAAATATTAAAATCCATTTCACTAGTTTCTTTCAACTATTTTAATGTGGCTGCTAAAACACATGTGACTTGCAATTATATTTCTATTGGACAGCACTGTTCTATACTGTTTAAAAGATAAAACATCCCTTTCTTCCTCCAGTGCTCTTTTATTTACCTCACTCCATATAAGCAGTTCTAAAATTCTGATTCTAATATAAACAACTACCTCATAAGAATTCGGGTCATCAAATATTCTTTCAAAGACTTCTTCTGCTTCTTTAAAATTGCCATTTTCCATACAAACAGCTATAGCCTAAAAGACAGGATGACAAATACAAACCTTAGATTGCTTTTTAAAAATGTATAATTGTTTAGTATTGAAATAAGTCCTGTTAAGTCTAAACTACTTCACTTAAAAATTGATACATGATATAAATTCTCTTTTCAAAGATGAAATAACTGTGGCTTGAAAAAGATGTAAAAGTTTTTCATTGGCCCCTTTGCATATTTACTGATAAATGCCCAAGCGTTCTAGCTCTTTCAAATTTAGGCCAATTAAAAGTAGACATTAATAAATAAATTAGGAGCTACATTATATACATTTAGGACCCACCTAAATATTACTTTGAGCAAAAGCGAAATGAGAGAGAAGGTAGATGGCGTTCATGACAATTAGGATATATAAAATTAGCTAGTAGGATCCCTGAAAAATCTCTAATAGAAACCTAGGAAGCCAGATGCTTCTGAATGATCGATTGATAAAATGGCCTTTCTAATACAGTATGTAGTAAAATAGGGAACCACCGTTACCATCTGGGTAGCTTTGGCAAGCAATTTAACCTCATGTGCCTCTTGTTTCTTTGTATGGAAAATGGTGGAGATAATAGTACCTATTCGTAGGGTTGCCGTAAGGATTGGAGTTCTACATGAAAAGTGCTCAGAACGGTACCTGACAAATAGTAAGCAATGTATTGCATATTTGCTATGTATTTATGGTAACCCACTCAACTTTATACTAGTATATTAATGATGGCCTCCTTCTCTAGAATCCCTCAAAACTGAGATAACATAACAAATCTCTTTGTCCCAGGCTGAAATTCTTAAAAGTAGCAGTCATATTTCTGCCATTCTCTTCTGGTCTTAATGCTACTTGGCAGTCACCATACTAACAATAATTAATTTTGGGGAAGGTGAGATATCATTCAGATTTTCTCTCCTACCCAACCATAAAGTAATTTTCTAAAAATGAGGACAAATTTATTTAACTAGAACAATCCTTAGTATTTGCTTTGCTTGTTAGCAAAACATACTTTCCCTGCCACTGTATCTTTGAATGACTTTTTTAGCTTTTCACTCTTTAATAAGGTGACTCCTAAAATTCCCTCTACATAAAATTTTACATTCTCTTACTTACAAAAATCCATTGATTTCTTTTTAAATATTCTTATTTTTTTCTTATTTGTAATCTTGAATAGAAATTGGGAGAGCACAAATCACTGGTTTTTGAAAGTTGCTTTATGATCTTTAAATCAATGTTATGTATTTTCTCAAGTGGGGGCAATATATACTTAGGTAGCAAACAGTAAGTTCCCGTTCTCAGAGCTTGCATGAAGACTATAAACCAAAGGTCAAATTTCTGAAGAAAATGATTATATTAAATTTTACTTTGGGTTTACTGCTCAACTTCTATTAAGTGGTTCTTAATTTCTTTAGAGTTATATGCAAAATAACAATAATAATGTAATACACATACCTGAATTTTAATTAAATTCTGTATTTCTTCATGAAGTTTGTCATGTTCTTTTTCAATTGAAGCCCAAATTGTCAGGGCTGATTCCAAGGGTGTAATTCGTTCATCAGTTTCAAACTGTGCATCTTTTAAAACCAGAACAAAAATAACTAACTTAGGAAGCGAAGTAGAACCTTACTTTGTCAATTTTTTATGATTTCATTTCTTTAAATATTTACTGAGTATGTACTATGTGCCAGGTACTATTCCAGTCCGTATACAAAAGTTTAGGGAAGTGATTTGATTTTTCAAGTTAATTTCCTTTTTTTCCTTTGAAAAACTAGAAGGAGCATGCAATTTAAATGTTAGCAGTTTCAACAATTTCTACTTTGTAGAAACAATTTCCTGTTTTCTCCTAATTGTTTCTCCAACATTTTAAACATAAAAATATCTTAATTCATATACAAAAAAAGTCTCTTTATATTCCAGGCCCTGTGCCAGATACTTAGGATCAGACCAGGAAGAAACAGTTCCTGCCCTCATGAAATTTGCACGCTAGCTATGAAGAAAGAAACCACTGTGACTGGTCCTTTACTAGAATTATGTATTATGCCGGTGATTGTCAACCCTATCTATACCTCAAAATCATGTGAGGAGCTTTTAAAAAAAATGCAGATGCCTAGACCCATCCTCTAGAGAGGGTTTAGTTAGTACAGGGTACAGCCCATGCATCTGTATTTTCTAAGATTAGTTCTATTAGAGGATACTAACAAAGAATCCTTTATGAAAGATAAACCATCCAAATTAGGACATTGAGGATAAACAGGAGATAACTAAGAGGATAAGGATGGGAAGGAGAACATTTCAGGAAGGCAGCAGCAGAACATAAGGCAGAGGAAAAAAGATATTCACACTCATAAGTCAACACATATTAAGGTCCTCCTATGTGTTAGGCACTATGCTAAGTGTTTAACATGCAGGAGCTCCTTTATCCAAACCACTTCTTTAAAAGGGTATACAACATTATCAATCTTGTCTTATAAAGTAGGACCTGAGACTTAGAGAGGTCACACAGCTAGCAAGTAGAAGCAGCAGACACCAGACCCTTAAAAACCACTTACTGTGTCTCAGAAAAAAGGTGTGTTTCAGGAATAACAAGATGCCTGGTAAGGCTAGAGTATGTGCTAGAAAACATGAAATATGAAAATGCAAAGGCAGAATGCCTAATCCTTCTTCATTTCACATTTGTTTTTCTTTTAAAAACTCACTTCAATATTTGTATTTCCTATTAAGTCTTTCTTGACTGATATTATCTAACCCAACTCATTAATCTGCTGCCTTCTTATAAATGTGAGATGTACAAAAAAATGTACTTATAGAAAAAAGTGTTAAGATCTTAACTTCAAACATTTTAGAGTAGCCTTTTACTTTCAGGTAGAATGCAGGATAATGCAGTAGGCCAACGCTCCCATTACAACTAGAAAAAAGTGGAATAAGTTGCAAAATTATATTGCCAAAGACATGGGATAGTAGTGGAAGCAAAAAGAACTAGATGAACTATATTTCTAGGGGTTAGCGGATGATTTGCAGCTTTTCTTTCCTGGCCTCATTTGCTTATAAGGATGAGGATTCAGTGTATTCCAGGCAGGGAGATTTTACTGGTGTAAGAGAAATGAGGAGAAGCTCCTGGTGGATTCCTTGGGGCTAGATGGTGGACTGGAAACTAGAGGAACTGAAACACATGGTTGGTTTTCCCCTCAGGACATTTGCTGAGTTCTGGGGCGCTGCAGAAAGCTGGAGTAGAAAGGAAGGGAAGTCTCCCAGAATTGCACAGATCTTAAAAAATAAAGTCCCATGAGATGAGGGTGGCTGCCATAAACAAACATTTCCCCTCCAAGACATTTACTGTATTTTAAAGCTATTTGCAGCAGGAAACTAAAGCTAATGTGGTAGCCACTGGCCATATATAATTAATGAGCCGTTAAAATATGGCTAGTTCCAGGGCGCCTGGGTGGCTCAGTTAGTTAAGCGACTGCCTTCAGCTCAGGTCATGATCCTGGAGTCCTGGGATCGAGTCCCGCATCGGGCTCCCTGCTCAGCGGGGAGTCTGCTTCTCACTCTGACCCTCTCCCCTCTCATGCTCTCTCTCTATCTCATTCTCTCTCTCAAATAAATAAAATCTTTAAAAAAAAAAATATGGCTAGTTCCAAACTGAGATGTGCTTTAAGTATAAAATAGACCCCAGATTTCAAAGACTTACTGCAAAAAAAGGGGTAAAATATCTTATTAACATGTTTTATATTGATTATATGTTGATATATATTTTAGAAATATTGGGATAAATAAGATACTGCTAAATTTAATTCCACCTATTTCTTTTCAATTACATATGTAGCTCGTATTACGTTTCTAGTAGGCAGTGCTGCTGTTGAGCAACCACTTAAAAAAAAAGGCAAAAAGGTTATGTATAGCTAAAAATCCAACATATAAATTGAAATAAAATTTTGTTGTTTCACTTGAGTCCATTATGGTGAAATACACTGATTCTTGGTAATTGACATGGGCCTATTCTAAGATATACCTAAAAGGGGATCCTGGTGAATTTCAAGATTAATGGGGTTACACACAAAATCTGCATTTCTTTTCAGAAAGAAAGGGTTGTCGGGGGAGAAAGTAAGATCCACTGAACAATTGCTAATATGTGAAACACATTTGGGCACTTTATGTTGTCATATTTAATTTACAAAACAAGTGTTAACAACCATGCTAACTTATTGTCTACATGGTCAGGAATTCTCCAATTATGTCCACATCAAGATGGTTTTCTTCTTTAGCTACAGGCCCAGGCTACCTATAGTTCTGTCTCCCCTACATTTACTCTGCTTCTCGTCCTATTCACTTATGGTCATGGCACCAACTCCAGACCTGGCCTCACCCCCAACAAGAAGCATGCTATGTGAGCCAGAGCTAGAAAGTGAGGACCATGAGAATGGTACAAACACACTGGGATTTTATGTAACACAATAGGATTGTAAGTAAGTGGTTTCATTTTAAGTACCGCCTACCACTTGGCACTTTTGGGAAAGCATTTTGTAAACTGTAAAAACCAATATAAATATATAATTATTTGCATCAAAAGGTCCTTTAAATGACCATGTTGTAAATATCAGCCATTACTCATAAACTGAAGCAGGCTTACCCATTACAATCTAAAATAACCTGTGGAGATAAAGGAGAGAGCTATTATAGCTACAAATCACATGGGCCTATCTACAGAAGTGCTGAAATCCAGTTCAAGTAAGAGGTGTCAATTATCGTAGTTGCTACTAAAATCAGTGTGTATAATAGTAAGAGTCACCACAAAGTTACCGTACAGTCAAATCTGAGGTAAACTCTCCAAAAGACAGTCCATGAAGTGTGGCTCCCCAGTAGCAGTGTCAGAATCACCTGGGAACTTATTAGAAATACAAACTTCTGGGCCCCTCCTATCCATCCTATTGCATCAGGAATTCATGGTGGAGAACTGTTATTTTTTTTTTTTTTTAACAAGTTCTCTAATAATTCTGAAGCAAGCTAAGTTTAACAACCAGTGCTCTAAGAAGATTGGAACTATATTTCTTTTAGTTGCTTTAGATATGCTTGTGTAGCTGAACGTACCAAGCACATAGTGCCAACTCTCAAAAATAACGGATCTCATCTGTTTCTTCTCATTGTTTTACCTTTAGACATAGATTAAAATATTTCCAACATAAGATAAAAACACATACTTACCGAGGGATTTTCCTGCTGCAATTCTTGTCAAAAACTGACATATGTATATAGTTCTCAATTGATAAGCTGTTAGACTGGACATTCCGTGGATAATAGCTGAAAAAGAAAAACATTAAAACATTTTTTTTAAAAAAGCCAAACTTGACCCAGCAGTGCCTCTGTGTGGTTGTTGAGTAATTAGGTTACAAACATGCAAAAATGATCACAAACTGAGAGCTGTATGCTTTTGTTTATAGGCATTTTTTTTTGAAGATTTATTTATTTACTTGACAGAGAGAGACAGCGAGAGAAGGAACAGAGCAGGGGGAGTGGGAGAGGGAGAAGCAGGCTTCCTGCGGAGCAGGGAGCCCGATGTAGGGCTCCATCCCAGGACCCTGAGATCACGACCAGAGCCGAAGGCAGACACTTAACGCCTGAGCCACCCAGGAGCCCCTATAGCATTTTCTTAAATGAGAAAAAACAGCAAAGAACACTTTTCTTACAAAGTAAAACAGATTTCCACATGCAGAATAATAAATATTTAATAGTACTTCCACAGGTAGCACTCTATACTAACAAAAAGGGAGATTTAGATTCAAACTGTAAAATGTGTCAAATCATTAGCTGGAAGCTTTATACCTTAAAACTCCTAATATTATAGGAAATATTTTATATTATTTTGGTCAAGGTTTCAGTTAAGTGAGTCTGTTAAGTTTACAAAAACTTAAAAAAAAAACATATTTATTGGGGCAAGATGGCCGCAACAGGGATGGCCCAGGTGGTGACAGGGTGCTAGACCCTAGGCCCTGAGCCTTTCCTAAGGGCCCTGCGGGTCCAAAGAAGTGAGCTCACAGCCCAATCCAACAAACGTGTGTTGGCCTTTCTTGCCATGGGGATGTTGCAATAAAGCCTCTACCCCAATAGGCAACTCCAGAATTCTGCAGCACTGACCTGGAAGTCCTGACCTGCAGTATAAGTGCCACAGGGAGGCAGGAGGCCAGTCAAGCTGGTCCTGCTGTCCCAACAGATGGGTGTGACACTAAGCACCCCAGGCCTACGGGCCCAGGGAGGCATGGCCTCCCTCAGGGCAGCCACCTCTGCTTGTTGCTCTGCGCTTTCACCTTAACACTCTGCTATAATGCTCTGCTAAGCAGAAGCTCCTGGGCAAGCGGAGAAGTGAGCACGTCAGACCTGCCATGCGGGCTGGTGGAAGAGTTTGTGGTGGCAGAAGGCGCTCCATGTTCTAACTCCCAGGCTAAAACCACCTCGAGTGTGGTTCCTCAGGACATGTGGAAAAGAATCATATTCAGCTCGGGCACCTGGGTGGCTCAGTTGGTTAAGTGACTGCCTTCGGCTCAGGTCACGATCCTGGAGTCCCAGGATTGAGTCCCACATCGGGCTCCCTGCTGAGCAGGGAGTCTGCTTCTCCCACTGACCCTCCCCATTCTCATGCTCTCTCTCTCATTCTCGCTCTCAAATAAATAAATAAATAAAATCTTAAAAAAAATCATATTCAGCTCATCTAAGAGGAATGTTCAAAAGCTGCCACTCAGCTCTAATATAACAACACTTATTCTGGAAATTCAAAGGGGCTGTCGTGGGTGTGGCCTTGGTTTTCGCTTTGTTCGTTGGTGACAGCTGGACAGAAAAGCTCTGGAAAAGGTCTGGAAACAAATCGAGTCCATCTAGCTATCTTTTACCCTTTGACAGAGGTCTTAAGGATTGTACGTCAGACAGAGACGTACAATGAATGGACTTATGCCCTTCATTCTTGGGAACTTGTGGTCACCCCCTTCTCGGTCTCCTGTCTAGATCACCAACTGAGCAAAATTAAGATAATAGTTCCCTTCCCTATAGTAATTTGGTTTGGGACAGGAAGTCATGGGGGCAGACATGGAAAGGGGGTAGCAACTTTAGGCCCCAGTTTACCAACTACCTATCTTCCCCTTCTGCTATTGGTTTAAAACTTTCAGGATACAATTTCAGCAAAAAAGTTTATTTCTCCAACAAAACCTGTTTCTCCACAATCCTAACTCCAAGGAAGAAATAAAATTGCAGATGTATAAAAACAAACACATTTATTAATATTAATCTCCCAAATATTTGAGTGCCCACCCAGATGTTATGTTAGGCAGTGAGTATAATGGTGTGTAAAATCCTGGACCTCAGTGAATTTATTAACTATGTAGAGATGAAAGTGCTCGCTTTGGCAGCACATATACTATGTAGAAATGAAAGACAAATGATTAAGCAATTGAAGTTAAAAACATGGAGAAAACTGAAAAAGACAAGTACGGAATGCTGTGGGTGCAATATAACAAACCTTAGAGTGTGTTTTAGTATAGCTGGAGGGAGAAGATAGGAAAGCTTTTCTGAGGAAATAATGTTTAAAGTAAAACCTGAAGATGCCACTGTTATACTTCACCCAGGGCTTGGTTGGTGTATGCAAAGATTAAATCAACTAGCAAAACCAAAAAGCAGTCCTGCAGCTACTAAGGAGATAAAAGACAAATACATTTATTTGTATTTGTTTCCTCAATTCAAAAATAGCATAATCTTATACTATACTAGAGATTATCTGGACCAAAAACAGCCACAATTTAATTAAACAGGATTCAGAGAGAGCACAAAATTTATATAAAACTTAAACAATTCATTCAATATTTATTAAACATCCACTGCTAGTCAATGTTAGGGGCTGATAAGACAGTCAGCCCCCTGGGGCGCCTGGGTGGCTCAGTCATTAGGCATCTGCCCTGGGCTCAGGTCATGAGCCCCGCATCTGGGGGGAGGGGTCCTTGCTCAGCAGGGAGCCTGTTTCTCCCTCTCCCACTCCCCCTGCTTGTGTTCCCTCTCTCGCTGTCTGTCAAATAAATAAATAAAATATTACAAAAAAAAAAAAAGACAGTCAGCCCCTGCCCCTCAGGAAGGTTTTAGCTTGAGAAGACATAACCCAAAATTTATGCAAGTTATTAAATAAAATTTTAATGCCACAAAGGTTAAAAGTATGGTATAGAAGCAAAACAAATGAATCTACTCTATTCTAGAGAAGTCAGATCTCTATCTTCACTTCCTTCCGCGTTCAATTTAGTCCACTACGCAGTAACTACAAATCTCTTATACACCCCTGCCCTTCTGTTCTTTGTACCTGCTAGACAAAAAACAAAACAAAAACAATGAAAACCTGGTTGAACCTTGCTATCTGTTTTTTCCTCACCTGTAACCAAACATTGCTGACAGAAAAACACATTAGGGAAATCTAATGACTAGGGAAATCTAATGACTAGCTACAATAGCAACCATATTTAAGCACTTACAATACCAGGCACTAGTCGAAGCACTTTACACCAGTGATTTTTCAACTAGAGGTCATTTCTGTCCCCTTGAGGACATCTGGCAGTGTCTGAAGACAATTCTGATCATGAGTGGAAGGGGGATGCTCCTCGCATCTCGTAGTTGAGGTCAGGGGAGCTGCTAAACATCCTACAATGTACAGGAGAAGCCCCACCTTCGCCCCCTCCACTCTCATGCATACACAGAACGAGAATTATGTGGTGCAAAATGTCAACAGTGCTGAGGTGGAGAATCCTTGCTTTATACCTATCAACAGCTCTGTGAGGTAGATACTATTATCACCATTTTACAGATGAGGAAATTGAGGTACCAAAAGGTAACTTGCGTCAGGTCTTACAGCTAGGAAGTAGCAGAACCAGGAATCAAATTCAGACAATTTATTCTGGAGCCCATGCTCTTAACCACTATCTTACACTGCTTCCCATGGACAAAGACAGGTTAGGAATAACAGTCTGGAAAAGGCATTATCTGAGTTAAGTGAGGTGTGAGAACAATTCTGAGTCAGAATGAAAGAACTAAGAATTTTCTAGAAAGCATCAAGAGTTGTGTATTTTTACAACGTTGAAAGTGTAATAAATGAAATCCTATAGAAGATAAAAGGGAGTCCTTTCAGTCAAAAATGGAAACACAGAGACAACACTATGTTCACAATTTATGTCACTGATTAGCAGTACAACTTTAAAAATAGTTTACTTTCTCTGGGTTTCTGTGCCCTTAACTTTAAAATAATAAGAGGTGGCCTAGATTATTCCTTGGGTCTTGATCTAGAACCTCAAAAGGAGTCTTTATTTTTTAGAATGGTTTTTAATTTACAGAATTATTGTGAGGATATAAGTCCTATATACCCTCCACCCAGTTTCCCCTACTAGTAACATCTTATATTAGCGTGAAATATATACATTAACAAGCCAGAATTAATACATTCTTAACTAAAGTCCATGCTTTATTCAGATTTCCTTAGTTTTTACTTCATGTCCTTTTTCTGCTGCAGATCCCACCCAGGACACGTTACATTCAGTTACCATGTCTCTTTAGGCGTCTCTTGGCTATGAAAGTTTCTCAGACTTTCCTTGGTTTTGATGACCTTGGCAGTTTTGAGGCATTCTGTATTGCAGTTTGTCTTATGTTTTTCTTACAATTTGACTAAGGGGTTTTGGGAGAAAGATCAAAGAAGTTCCATATTTGACACATCACATAAAGTGTACATACTACCAACTGTCACTGTTCCTGTTGACCTTGATTGCCTAGGTGTGAAGTAGTGTTTGTCAGGTTTCTCTCCTGTAAAATTATCCTCCCTCCAATTTCATACTGTAGTCTTCAGAATAAAGTCACTATGCACAGCACAGGAGTGGGGTGTTACACTTCACCTCCTTGAGGACATAGTAGCTACATAAATTACTTGAATTCTTCTGCATGAGATTTGTTTCTTCTCCCATTTATTTTCTCCATCATTTATTTACATCATTATGGGCTCACAGATAATTATTTGACCTTTGGGTTCTAATCCAAACTATTTCCTTGCTTGAGTTGCTCTGCACATTTCCTGTCCCAGTCCCAGAACCAGGCCATTTCTCCAAAGAGCTCTAGCTGTCTTTCTTAAGGAATGGTATTAGAAACCAAGACTCAAGTGCTAGGTTGCTATTTAGGGTTACATTGCTTCTGTGCCCTTTCTTTCTTTTTTTTAAAGATTTTATTCATTTGAGAGAGAATGAGAGAGAGAGAGAGAGAGAGAGAGAGAGAGAGAGAGAGTATATGAGAGGGGGGAGGGTCAGAGGGAGAAGCAGACTCCCCGCTGAGCAGGAAGCCCGATGTGGGACTCGATCCCGGGACTCCAGGATCATGACCTGAGCCGAAGGCAGTCGCTTAACCATCTGAGCCACCCGGGCGCCCGCTTCTGTGCCCTTCCAACAGAACAAGGAAATATATGAGTATATACTAACCTGTGTCTAGATATGTATAGAAATACCCATATATACTTCTATATGTAACCACTGTTAAAAGAAAACCACTGGCCCAAACTGGGGCTTAACACCAAATCTAACTGCACTTTCAACCTCCCCCAGAAATATAGTCTTAACCTGCTGGTAAGGAATTTTGTGACTGGAGCCAGAGAATCTGCCGAATGGGTCCTCTCCATCCCCCAAAGGAAGAGGAGTTAATTTGCATAAGACCCCCTTCCTCCTAAGGGAAAGTACCTAGCCTGGAACAATCCTTTTCTTTTGCTAATAACTTTCTTGCCCCACCCTCCTTCCTTTAAAAATCTTCCATTTTGTACAACTCCAAGCTCCCCCCTACTTGCTAGGTGGGATGCTGTCTGCCCAATTCATGAAATTGCTTATCTGCAATTAGATCTGCAAATTCACTTGGTTGAATTTTGCCTCTGAACACCATCTATACCTGTATGAAGGCAAACAGGAGGTCATACTGATGTTTCCAACTCAAATTCATTTCGAGATAATTCTACAGAGATAATTCTACCCTCTTCCCCAAAGTGGACTTTTTAAATAAATCACTATAATAAACCAATTTAGGATTTAACTTTCTCCCTAATGTTAATTAACCATGGCTCCAGTGTTCTGATAGAGTTGGAGGAAGGGTTCTTGAATTGGAAGATAAGGCACAAGTGTGGAACATTCCTTTTAACCTACCAATGTTTGAGGTTGCTTAATTAGTCCATTCCTCTATAAACTAAAATTACTTGCCTAAGGAATGGGATGGCCATGAAGATGAAATGTGTTAATATAGTTTTCTGAAGTATTTAATTTTATATTAAATAGCAGAGCATCTTTCTGTTATCACTGAAAAAGCCAGGCTAGTCTTCTCTGAGTCTGTGTCTTTGTCCATCAGTTACAGTCTGCGTTGCCTAGGGAGTACATTTCATTGACAGTTATTTTTATTCTGCAGCCTATACTGTGCAAGCAGGCCAAATGGGACTTTAAAAGCTCACAAAATAATAGAAAACGCCGATGCTTGGGTCACTTGGAGGCCACTGTGACCGCTTCATAAATGCCATCACGGGAATACCTGAGTCGAAAGAAACAACAATTACAAGCGCCAAAGAAGAAAAAGGACTTGGGACACTGGGCAATTTTATACATTTTCACTCACTGAAACCTGTGTCAATTCTAAAATGGGAGTCTTATTCTTTTTACTGAAGAGAAAAACAGAATCTGAGAAAAACTGAGAGGCTGGAAATAGGCGGATGCGGGATTCGAATCAACGTTCACCTCAGAGCCCCGGTCCCCCGACCGCACTGGGCGTACTGCGCCGCAAACCGGGCCTCGACCGTCCGCCGCGGTTCTCGCCCCGCTGCGCGTCGACGCCCCCGGCCCCAGCGCAGCCACCCGCCGGTCGCGCCCAGCACTCACCCTCGGCACTGTCGCGGGTCCGGTGGAAGTCCTCGGAGCGGCCGTCGCGGAAGGCCCGGCAAAGAGACAGGCAGAGGAAATCGAGCATCCAGCCGGCAGCTACCGCCTCGGCCTCGGCCTCGGCCACCGGGCCCGCGTCCTCTTCTTCCTCGGGGCCCCCCACCTGCACTTGCCACTCGAGCAGTTCCTGGCACTCAAATTGCTCCTGATCATCTCTCGGCGTTTCTGCCATCCCCTCCTCTTGGGGCTCTGCGTCCTCCCCATCCGCACACCCCCGCGGGCTCGGAGCCTCTACGGTGGCATTTTCCGCCATGTTAAATTACTCGCGCTGGTCCGCCCCTCCAGGCGCGGAGCGACGATTGGCTTGCGCTGGAGGACCCTGGGCGGTGCCCCCAAGGGTCTCTTCCGCCGGTGGGAAACCACCAATCACACAGCCAGAATGGGCGAGCGACTTGAGCCTTGCTTTTGATTGGCCGAGGCCTGCTCCCGCCTCTGGGTAAATTCCCAGCCACACTGGGGTCGGGCTCTGTAGGTAAACTGGACTACTGCTGATTGAGCTACCGGTAGGGGACCGGTTAGGAAGTAAGGGGCCTGCTTTATACTCCTGATAAAATGCAATATCGACGGGGTTGGAAACACGGTTAGTTAAAATAGAAAAGCATTTTACTTGCAGTGTACTTCAAAGAGGTAGGTTATTAGAACTTGTCACCGTTATTCAAGGGTAATGCTTTATACGCTAGTATTCACCTGAGACAGTACGCAAATCACCAACTAACGCAATCACCATTCCAACGGACTTAACATCCCTGCCCCTCCAGTCTGAGCGTGCATCACAATCAGCTCGGGGGCTTGTTAACACATAATCGCTGGGCTCCACTCCCAGAGTTTCTGTTCTGTAGGTCTGGATTGAGATCCTTGAATTTGCAAGTCTAACAAGTTCCCAGATGATGCTAGGCTGCTTGTCTGGGGACCACATTTTGAGGATCACTGCTCTAGAAAGAGTATAATATTATGGAAATGAATTTAATTAGGGTTTTATAATAGATTATGGAATTCAGCTTTTAAACAATAAGTGAATAGTTATTTTGAACTTTGAAACTTAGAGCATAAGAGGGAACGGGGCGGGCGCCTGGGTGGCTCAGTTGGTTAAGCGACTGCCTTCGGTTCAGGTCATGATCCTGGAATCCCGGGATCGAGTCCCACATCGGGCTCCCTGCTCAGCAGGGAGTCTGCTTCTCCCTCTGACCCTCTTCCCTCTCGTGCTCTCTATCTCTCATTCTCTCTCTCTCAAATAAATAAATAAATAAAATCTTTAAAAAAAAAAAAAGAGGGAACGGGGCTCTGATTATATTGTTTCTCTACATGAGTGATAGTTATTTTGAACATGATTTATGCACTTCTCAATATTCGATATGTATAAAAAGTCTACCTTAAAAACCTTTTTCTTTATAACACATCCAACATTATCAAGGTTTTATGTGTTTTAATTTTACACATTTGTTATTGCCTTAAGGGCATAGTTTAAATGTTGAGTCGTTTAAAGGACTATATTGTAGCCATTAAGAATGCCTAGGTTGGAATGTCCGCTGCCAGTTATCCACTAGCTGGGTGACCTTGGGTGAGTTATATCTCAGTTTTCTCTTCTGTATATTGGGCATAATAATAATACCCTCATCATAGATTTTTTGGGCAGATTAAAGACTTGACAAATGTAAAGAGTTTAAAAGGAAACCAGGTACATAGTAAGTGCTCAATATTAGCTGGAAAAGCGGGATATTTGGACTATCTGGAAGACAGTGATGAGTCGGAAGGGATTGCACCTTCAGGCTTTAATGGTCCCATAGAAAGTGAGTCCTGTTTACAAACAGTACAGGGGAACAGGGTCTAAGGGAATAAGGGTTAATGTACATTATGAGCATAGCAAACAAACCCCAGGTTTCCAAACTGAAACTTTTTTGTCATTCAAGTCTCTCACATGGGGCCTGCTTGTGGAGGCCAAGCCTCCACTTCTTCCCAGCCTGGAGTTAAGGGTTATTCTTAGGTATAGCACCAATTTGTTCAAAGCCACAAAGTAAACATATTTTCCTAAAGCGTCCATTTACTGAAAGAGTCAGGGAAATGAAACATTTTTTACTATTTAAAGCAATGCTATATAATGAAATGAGGTGAATAATTTCATTAAGATTTAATCATAATCATCAACAAAATTTTAGTTTAGGGGCTACTTCCAGGTACATATTGCACTCTCTGTCCTCTTCCCTTACTGGTATTTCACTGAAGAACATTTAAGAAGGACTGGCCTAATAGGATGGATCAAAAATTATTTTAAAATTTTATCTCACCAGAAAATCAATAATACAGAGTTTTATTGCATTGTGGGCCAGAAAATAGGCCTGGATGAGGAGGTCTCATAAAAGAAAAAAAGTTATTAATTTTTTAAACCTGCCCATCAACTTGGATGGTAGATTTATTCTTCTGAAATAATAGTTTGACACGGCTATGATCAGAAAAAACAGCTGTGATCAGTGTAAAATAGCTACAATAAAACTTGTAATATATAAAGTCCCAATAACACTTAAGCTGTATGTATTTTAATTTAATGGTATGATAGATAAATCAAACACATGGCATTTCAGGAAATCTTATGTAATTAGTAAACATTCTGAGACGGGGAAAAATTTTTTTGGCAGAAAAGTTTATAAGGTATCATTTCCTTCATGACGGCTTTTCAGGAGATGGATCTAGTAGTTTGAGGTGAAGGACTGGGTGAGTCAAGAGAAAATGTGTGATTTTGAGTGTGATTTTGAAGTCCTCCCTTGGGTAAAATTAAGAGATTATATTTCTTGCAAACTTGAATTTGCAGATTGAGATCCATAACTGCTACACTTATCTTTAGTTAAAGGAGTGTTATGAGAGTAGAGATTTGATTTGTTTTGGGATGTTCCTAAGAGCACATCATGAACCAAAGACTGAAGTTTTGGGGATACAAATGTGACTTCATATCACATGTGCTTTCTAACCATTAGAGCGTTTCCACAATGAAGTATTGCCAGGTAGTGATTTCTCACCACTAGAATCATTGGTGTAATGGCTGGCTGATCACCGGACAAAGATGCTGTGGAAAGATGCTTCTATGGACTGAATTGTATCACCCAGCCCCAACCTCAAATTCATCTATTGAAACCCTAACCCTCAATGTTACTGTACTTGGAGATTGGACCTATAAAGAGGTAAGTAAGGTTAAGTAAGGTCATAATGGTGAGGACCTGATCCTGTAGGATTAGCATCCTTGTAAGAAGAGACACCAGAGAGCTCTCTACCCTCTTTCTCTCCCCAGCCATGGGAAGATGCAGTGAGAAGGTAGCCGTCTGCAAGCCAGGAAGAGAGTCCTCAACAGGAACCAAATCAGCCAGTACCTTGATCTTGACTTGCCAGCCTCCAGAACTGTGAGAAAATAAATGTATGTTGTTTAAGCTACCTAGGCTGTGATATTTTATATGGAGCCCAAGCTAACTAATATAGAGTCCCATAAAGTCTAGATGGCATTCCCCAGGTTGTAGCAATTCCCAAGACTGTTTTTTTTTTAATTTTTTTATTGTTATGTTAATCCCCATATATTACATCATTAGTTTTTGATGCAGTGTTCCATGATTCATTGTTTGTTCATAACACCCAGTGCTCCATGCAGACCGTGCCCTCCGCAATACCCATCACCAGGCTAACCCATCCCCCCACCCCCCTACCCTCTAGAACCCTCAGTTTGTTTTTCAGAGTCCATCATCTCTCATGGTTCGTCTCCCCCTCTGACATACTCCCCTTTTCTTCCTCTCCTGTTATCTTCTTCTTTTCCTTTTTTCTTAAAATATGTTGCGTTATTTGTTTCAGAAGTACAGATCTGTGATTCAACAGTCCCAAGACTGTTTTTGCCTTGGACTGTTTTCTAAGGAACACTTTGAAACCCGTAAGTTTCTTAAATTATGTTTACCATGTTGAAAATTTGTCACTACTATAAGCTAATGGTCTCATTATGAATAACATAAACTATTTTATTTCTGTACTTATAAATGTCTTTTCATTATCCAAATTACATACAGATTTTCCTTGATTTACGATGGGGTTCTGTCCCAATAAACCCATCATAAGTTGAAAATATTGTTAAGCCAAAAATGCATTTAATACATGTAACCTACTGAACATCATAGCTTAGCCTACTTTAAAAGTGCTCAGAACACCATTAGCCTACAGTTGAGCAAAATCATCTAATACAAAGTCTATTTTATAATAAGGTGTTGAATCGATCATGTAATTTACGAATACTATACTGACAGTAAAAAATAGAATGGTTGTATAGGTACAAAATGGTTTTAAGTATATTGGTCGTCTACCCTTGTGATCACATGGCTGACTGGGAGCTTCAGCTTGCTGTTGCCTGGGGTCATGAGAGAATATCTTACCAAATACTGCTAGTGGGAAAAGATCAAAAGTCAAAATTCAAAGTACGGTTTCTACTGAATCACACCATCATGAAGTTGAAAAATCATAAGTTGAACCATTGTCAGTTGGGGATCATCTTATGTACTTTTAAAACATCCTTTTTTATGAAGTACCTCTTGTGTGAAGTGCACTTGGCTAGAATGGTGCATGGTAAACATAAACATGTTATCCCTCTCCTTCAAGAATCATAAACCAGTTGGGACACACTCATGCACACATACACACACTGTACATAGACATCAGACTAATGAATGATGTCTATAGTAACCCTAATAGGAGTTTGGTGGAGGGAAAGGGTCTAAGCCAATGATATTTTGGTGAGAAGGTTTGAGCAGAGGTCTTTCTATCCTTGCAGGCAGAGAGGACAGAAGAGAAGGCTGGGTGCACACTAATTCCTTTTTTAAAAGTAAGCTTTATGGAGCATAAAACACTAGTTTTACTGTCCTCACAAATAGTTCTCAACTTCAGTTGTGCATCAGATTTTCTCAGTTGGCTGAGGTAGACTTCAGATTCACTAAATCAGAATTTCTAGGGGCAAAGTTTGAGCACTTGTGTTTTTCAAAATTTCCCCAGTTGATTCCAATACTGAAACAGGATTGATAGCTACTGAACCACAGAAATAAAATGATACTAGATAAGGGCCAGATTGCCATGCCACTTTGAGGGAGTGGACACTACTGGTAAATACACACACACACACATACACACACACACACACAATGATAACAGTAAAGAAGCACACTCTTACTTATGAAGACTTCTTCCTTTTTCAGAATCAATAAATTAATACCAAGGACTAAAGGAGTGTTTAGAACTAAAACGAAGCAGGTTTCAGGAAGGAACAGATTATTTTAGACAATTTTTTTAATTTAATTATGTTTATTCACATTTAGTTGCCATTAAAAGGTTAACTCATAAAAACATTTCTTCTATTGTAATATCCTTTGCCTCCTCTCTTCTAAATCAATCCCCACCACATAGCAGAAATGTTAGAAGTTACACTGCAAAGGGAGCAAATTAACTTTTTAACCTTTAAAATATGGCTTATGAACAATTTTACAGAGCAGGTTGCCTATTAATACGTTACATATTAAAAGATCTATGGTACCATTTTGGACAATCAGATTTGCTTGATGTAAAGATGGAGCTGGAATTTTTGTTAAGAAGGTAGTTAAACCTCTTAGAGTTTTTATAAAGAACTGAAATCCCATACCATAAAGTGTTATCTTCAGTTAATAATTTTAAATTAAGCCAGAAACTAGATCCAGCTCTGATAAAACACTGATTTTTTTTTTGTATGCATCGTGTAGACACTGCTCTGAGTGTCTATGCAGATACTTAGAAAAGAAAAACAGATTCTTTTTCTGCATATACATCAAAACCTAGATTATCTTTGTATAACATTTATTTAAAAATTTGACAAGAACATGTTAAATGTTGGCAAAACTAATAGCACTCAATTTGGTTATACATCTCCTAGCTTTCACAGAATTTCTGAGCTCACAGGACTCAAGTTCTATTAGGATAGAGTCTTTCATTCATCAATGCATACCCAGCATCTGACACAGTACATGGCACAAGGTATGTGTTCAATAAATATTTGAATGTTGAATATAACTCTTTAACAGCAAATGAAAAAAAGATACAACTCTGAATAAATGGCATGAGAATACCAGTTGTCTCATGATGCAGCAATAGCTGCTTTTTGTAAAAATTCTAGGATTATTTATAAGTAGATCAAGAATTAGATAATTTCCTCTCAAAGGAACTCTCATGGGGGTGGGGGGAGGTGAAGGAAGCTGTAACATTTTATCTTTCAAAGCTAGTGTGTGAAACATGGAATATGAGCTAGGTGAAAACTACCATGGTATTAAAAGTAAGGCAGTTCCAAAACTAATGTTTTCCATATTTATTAAAGAATCCATTTTCTGACAATACTCCTAATACTGGATGAAAATATTTTTTAAAGGTTTCACCAAACTCCTAATATGTCTAATCAGCTCATCCTTTTAGTCTTTGATTCCATGTTAGAGTTTCAAATATGGAAGAAATCGATTAAGACTCAAAAGCATTAAAAAAAACCTGTCTATGACCTAAAATAGCTACTGGATAATTAATACATTTGTAACAGTATCGTGATTTTTTTTATTATTATGTTTTGTTAATCACCATACATTACATCACTAGTTTTGGATGTAGTGTTCCGTGATTCATTGTTTGTGCATAACACCCAGTGCTCCACGCAGAACGTGCCCTCTTTAATACCCATCACCAGACTAACCCATCCCCCCACCCCCCTCCCCTCTAGAACCCTCAGTTTCTTTTTCAGAGTCCATCGTCTCTCATGGTTCGTCTCCCCCTCCGATTTCCCCCCCTTCATTCTTCCCCTCCTGCTATCTTCTTCTTTTTTTTTTTTTAACATATAATGTATTATTTGTTTCAGAGGTACAGGTCTGTGATTCAACAGTCTTGCACAATTCACAGCGCTCGCCATAGCACATACCCTCCCCAATGTCTATCACCCAGCCACCCCATCCTTCCCACCCCCCACCACTCCAGCAACCCTCAGTTTGTTTCCTGAGATTAAGAATTCCTCATATCAGTGAGGTCATATGATACATGTCTTTCTCTGATTGACTTACTTCACTCAGCGTAACACTCTCCAGTTCTATCCATGTCATTGCAAATGGCAAGATCTCATTCCTTTTGATGGCTGCCTAATATTCTGTTGTGTATATATACCACATCTTCTTTATCCGTTCATCTGTCAATGGATATCTTGGCTCTTTCCACAGTTTGGCTATTGTGGACGTTGCTGCTATAAACATCGGGGTGCACGTACCCCTTCGGGTCCCTACATTTGTATCTTTGGGGTAAATACCCAGTAGTGCAATTGCTGGATCATATGATAGCTCTATTTTTAACTTTTTGAGGAACCTCCATACTGTTTTCCAGAGTGGTTGCACCAGCTTGCATCCCCACCAACAGTGTAGGAGGGTTCCCCTTTCTCTGCATCCCCGCCAACATCTGTCGTTCCCTGACTTGTTAATTTTAGCCATTCTGACTGGTGTGAGGTGGTATCTCATTGAGGTTTTGATTTGGATTTCCCTGATGCTGAGCGATGTTGAGCACTTTTTCATGTGTCTGTTGGCCAAATGGATGCCTTTGGAAAAATGTCTGTTCATGTCTTCTGCCCATTTCTTGATTGGATCATTTGTTCTTTGGGTGTTGAGTTTAAGAAGTTCTTTATAGATTTTGGATACTAGCCCTTTATCTGATATGTCATTTGCAAATATCTTCTCCCATTCTGTTGGTTGTCTTTTGGTTTTGTTGACTGTTTCTTTTGCTGTGCAAAAGCTTTTTATCTTGATGAGGTCCCAATAGTTCATTTTTGCCAATTCTAATTCTTTAGAGCTTTAAAAATATTTAGAAGACCTTTGTAGCCCCTTGAGATATTTTAGGAGTTATTACATGCATTTCAGGATTCACGTGGGATGTGGCTGACAGAATACGGACATCAGAGAGGTGCTGGCTCTCCCTGTAAGGAGATGCAGCAGGTTGAATGCTAGAGTCCAGGATTGACTCCCCATGATCATTGTATTTCATTGCTTTATTTAAAAAAAAAGAAAAACCTTCTGGTGTATGCCTTTAAGAAGTCATTGATTAGCTAATATTTTTAATGAAATGCATCTGCCAAAAGTGAAAGCAGTAACATTGTGTGGGAGCAAAAGAATATGACTGCAAACAGCTGGGGACCAGAGGAAGAACCCCGTTTCTACCTGTTTGCTCCAGAAATAAACCGACTCTGGATAAAACAACATATCCCGGTGAAGTATTATACCCCTGGATAGAAAAATAAAGGGAAATCTCTTGATCACAACACTAAGCAATAAATTCTATGGACAGCCTCTATTATTAAAGCAGTGCATGAGCCACATAAAAATAAAAATTACTTTTCTAGGAGCCACATTTTAAAAAGTAAAAAGAAAGAGGTGAAATTGTTTTAATATCATAGTTTATTTAACCCAGTATATCCAAAATACTGTTTTAATATGTAATCAGTATAAAAAACTACTAAGATATTTTACATTTTTTAAATGTCTTCAAAATCCTGCATATACTTTACATTTATACACAGATCAATTTGGAGTAGCCACATTTCAAGTTCTCACCGTATAGGACAGCATAATACCATGCAGCTAGAATTTCAGGCTCTGGATTCAGAAAGATCTAGATTTGAATTTTTTCTCCACCAATTTCTAACTCTTTACCCTTAAGCAAATTGATTACCGCTTAACACCTCTTTATGTTCCTATGTGTTAAGAATAACAACACCTGCTTTAAAGAGATGCTTGATGGATCAAAGACTCAATAAGTAGTCTTAGCTGTTGCTAGTTTATCCCAGTATTATTTTTCCACTGTGCCAAGTGAAAAGTGGATTTGTTTGAATATTTGTGTTCAAGCTACCTCTTTCACTGAGTAGCTTTGTGTGACCTTGAACATGATTCTTTACTTCTCTATGCCTCTTTTACTGTCTTATAGGAAATAATGGTACTGCAAAGGAGGAAAAAGTTTTTCTCAACACTCTTCAGGTCTCTGGCTGTGTCTGAAAATTAAACTGACAAAGATTCATAAGAGAAAAATATGCAAACTTTATTGAATGTTTACATGTACACAGGAGCTTTTACAAGAAAATGAAGAGCCAAAGAAGTGACCAGACTAGGAAGCTTTTATACCTTTCAGACAAAGAAATAAATTTGTGAAGGATTGACAGACAAAAGGATTTAGGCTAGAGGTAGTAAATGGTGAAGAATTATCTAGGAAAATAAGGGTTAATTTAACAAGGTTTGTCTATATAGATTTCTTGGCTCCAAATTCCTTGTCTCTAGTGATGTCTTCCCTCCTTCTGGTTCGGGGAGGGGACCTTTCACATGGGAGTTTTATGGCCTGTTTCAGGGAAGAAGTGTGATGGGGGTGGGGAGGTCAGAGTGACCTCTGCCATTTACACGCATTTTTTTTCCGTTTAAGATCTTTAACATGCCAAGGTGCCACATTTGGGGGTAGCATGTTCTGAACCCCATCAGTATGTAACTCAGAGCTGGTGTGAGGGTTAAATGGGGTAATATAAATTGCTCTACAAACCCTCAATAAACATTTCCCCAAGTGGAGCTAGAGTTGACCCGATCCATTATTTAAAATCAGTCGGGGTGGCGGTGGTTACATGATTGTATAAAAACTCATAAAGTTGTATACCTAAAATGGTTGGATTTTACTGCTTGTGAATTACTCCCAATAAACTCGATTTAAACACACACACACACACACACACACACACACACACACACACCCCATTTGGGAAATTCCTGGTTTTAAAAAAGTAGCAGTTTTCCTTTCCATGGACTTCTCAGAGCCACATACTAATCCATACACTAACATGGATTATGAACTTCTGAGTGAAACACAGCATCCAGCATGTCTCGTAATTGATCACTGCACTCATTTTTCCAGGATGTTCTGTATAATTACTGTACCAGCAAGCATACTTTGCCACTGTGTACTGCCATACAGATATATACAGATATCAGCTATTAAGATTATTCTGTGATATCTAAGGGTTATGGAAAACTCAGCATCACGGACCAATTGATCACACCCTCCTCCTGACAAGTTTTCTGTATTTGACTTACAGGATGCCATCCCTTTCTGGTTTTCCTCACACCTCACTAGCCACTTCTCAGGATTCCCATTGGCCATGTCATGTCTCGCTAAACTCTAAATGTTGGAATAACCTCATCCTCAGCTTTTCAACCTCTTCTCGATTCTCACTATATTCATTCTCTAGTTGATCTCTCCTCCCATTGTTTAAGATCTTTTTGAAACCCAAACATAAGCCTCCTTCCCTAACATTTCTGCTGAGCTACCCCACATCACTGCTTGGATTATTACGCATCTAAATTTGGCAAGTCCAAATGTAACCCCCACCCTGTCAAACTGGATCCACCCCTTATCTTCCCTCTGATGGGGTTCAGGGCAGGCTACCTTAAAATATGCCACTTTGATTACTGATTATTGATATTATTTTGATTGATATTGATTACTTTGAATTAAAGTTACTTATGAAACAGCTGGAACAAGGACACTCTGACCCTTCTCTGTCCCCCTGAAATCAGGAAAAAATTTCTATATGAAAGGTAAAAGGCATCCTTCTCACCAGAGTTAGGGAATTCAGGGCCGAGAAGGCTGTATAAACAAACCTTGTTACTTCTCCATTCATTTGCTCCTTCAAGCCCAAAACCCCTTGACTTGTCAATTCTTCACAAATTTATTGATTCTTTGTCTCAAAGGTATAAAACCTGCCTGCTTTGGTCACTTCTTTGAGTCTCATTTTTATGAGGTCCTTTATGTACAAAATTAAATTGTTTTTTTTCTTCTGTTAATCTATCTTATGTCAATTTGATTATTAGAACAGCCAAAGAAACTAGAGGAGAAGAAAGTTTTCCTCCCCTGGACCTCAGAAAATGGCAGCTCCATCCACTTAGGTAATTAATTGGCTCTAATTAATTGGCTCCCAAACACAGGCTTCATCCTTAATTCCTTTCTTTACGTAGCAGAACACGTCCAGTCCTTCAATACCTTTGGTCGGCTCTACTTTCAGCATAGATCCAGAATGTAGCTACTAACCGTCATCTTCATCTCCACCCTCAGCCATGGATCCTTATCTCATTCGGACCCCAGTAACCCCCAATGGATCTCTTTGATTTTACCAAGGTCTTTCTTTTTGTCACCTGCTCAAAACCTGTAATGATTTGCTATAGCCTGCTATAGCCATTCTGACCTTCTTGCTACTCCTTAAATAAACTACATTCATTCTTGTCTCAGGGCCTTTGCACTTGCTGTTCCCTCTGACTTGATTGTTCTCTCAAATAATTGCATAGATCTCTTGCCAACCCATTGCATTCAAATGCTACCTTCTTCAGAGAAGCTTTATTTTTTTTTTAAGTTTTTGTTTAAATTCTAGTTAACATACAGTGTAATATTAGTTTCAGGTGTACAATTTAGTAATTCAACACTTCCATACCACACCCGGTGCTCATCGCAACAAGTGCCCTCCTTAATCCCCATCATCTATTTAACCCATCCTCCCACCCACCTCCCCCCAGGTAAACCATCTGTTCTCTGTAGTGAAGAGTCTGTTTCTTGGTTTGCCGCTCGCTCTCTTTTCCCTCTATGATCATTCGGTTTCTTAAATTCTACATATGAGTGATATCATATGGTATTTGTCTTACTCTGTCTGACTTATTTTGCTTAGTGTAATACCCTCTAGCTCCATCCACACCATTCACAAAAAATAAATTCAAAATGGATTAAAGACCTAAATGTGAGACAGGAAACCATCAAAATCCTAGAGGAGAACACAGGCAGTAACCTCTTTGACATTTGGCTGTGGCAACTTCTTCCTAGATACGTCTCCTGAGGCAAGAGAAACAAAAGCAAAAATAAACTGTTGGGACTTCAAAGAAGCTTTCTTTGATCACTCTTTCTAAAAGAGTGGGTCATCCACAGTACTCTGCATAGCATGTATCACTAACTGATCATATTTATGGTTTTTCCTTTAATTGTCAGTTTCTCTCATTAAAATGTAAGATTATTGAGGGGAGATCCACATCCACAGTACTCTGCATAGCATGTATCACTAACTGATCATATTTATGGTTTTTCCTTTAATTGTCAGTTTCTCTCATTAAAATGTAAGATTATTGAGGGGAGATATTTTGTCTGTCTTGTCCACTACTGTATCCCCAGTGCTTAGAAAAATGCCTGTAGGGTGCCTGGGTGGCTCAGTTGGTTAAGCGACTGCCTTCAGCTCAGGTCATGATCCTGGAGTCCCAGGATCGAGTCCCACATCGGGCTCCCTGCTCAGCGGGGGGTCTGCTTTTCCCTCTGACCCTCTTCCCTCTCGTACTCTCTGTCTCTCATTCTCTCTCTCTCAAATAAAATAAATAAAATCTTTAAAAAAAAAAAGAAAAATGCCTGTACATGGTAGGTGTTCAATTAATATTTATTGAATGAATGGATTCCTTCAATACAGTTTTCTTAGACATAGCTAGAAGAAAATTGATACTCAAAAGAATAGAAAACATTCTTACCAGTGAAATTCTTTACAGAATTTGAAAACTTCGGCTAGTAAGTACTAAATGCTACACTAAGATTTGTTGTATCCATTCACAAAAAACCCAGAGGCTTCCATTTCTGTCTTTACCCCCTTTATCTTTAGGAGATCAGACCAAGTTCCATCAGCTAGATACTAATGGTGATGATGAAAATAATGGTCATATCAACCACATCTAACATTTATTGCATGTTTAATAGGTGCCAGGAACTTTCCTAGGTGCATTTTATGTATTGTCTCACTTAATCTTCACCTCAAGTTTATTAGGTAGATACTATTATGATCCTACAGTTTTATAAAGGATGGACCTACAGCACAGAGGGGTGTTAAGTCACCCATGACCTGTAAGTGAGTTAGCTAGTTAGTAAGATAGAGACCCAGGACCTGAAAACAGGTGCTGTGACTACTATTCCTGCTTCTCACTAGAAGTCTCCCCTGGGGAAGCAGACACCAGCCAGAGTTTATTTTCCTTGTTGCTCTTCCTTGGGCCTAGAGGTCTACTTCCCCTTTCCCTCTGCTAAAGAATTAAAGCCAAAAGCTCTCATGCATATCAACTTATGCAAATAAGTGCATAGCCCTGCTAGATCCACCTATTTAATGACTTAGGATGTCACTGCACATTAAATTGTTCTTCCTCACAACAAGATTATTTCAAATGGAAAAGGGTAATATTTTGCCTTGTCTAAAAGAATGGATCTGGAGAAATTATTATATTTGACTTATCTCAGGTTACCGTTGCTGGAGTCAAGAACAAATCTTAGTTTTTCTCATGCCAAGGGACCAAGAGGTTTTGCATGGAGAAGGGTGCTCAATTTCTGGTCAGTGAAATTTCAGAATAGAGAGGAGAAAGCCACTGTCAGCACCCTCTGGGGCCTGGCTAGGAGTCTCAGAAAGCTGCAAGGAGGGGAAATTGGTAGAATTCAAGCGCATCCACATCGGCACTAGATTACAATTCTTTGTAAGCCTCATCTACACATCATAGTTGAGAGCACGGAGTCAGAGGGGGTTGGCTTCCTGGCCTGGCTGGCCGCTCAGCAGCGTGACCTACTTGTTACTTACAAATTAGGTAACCTCTTTTCACCTCGGTTTCCTTCTTTGTAAAGTGGAGGTCACTGCAGAAGTTGTCTTAAAGAGTTGCTGTGTGGATTAAATTACTGAACCAAAGAAATCACTTAAAATTCTGTCTGGCATATTGTAAGCGCTCCATAATACTAGCTCCTACTGGTTTTCTCCTTTGTCCTAATTTTCAAACATTTCTGTACAGAGTCCCACTGGAAACAATCGGACCTACCTCTATTATGAAGAACCATGTTTTCCTTATCAGTTTAAATCTCAATGTTTTGGTTTTTTTTTTTTTTCCTTAAGGGAGGGGGGTACAGGATCACAATAACAGGACAATTCAATGAGCAGAAAAGTGTAAACTTCAGAATGGTGTGTGTGTGTGTGTGTGTGTGTGTGTAATCCTATTTGTGTAAAAATTTAAAACTTGCCACATGTTACTCTATAGTATATATGAATACATTCATGTGAAGGAAAAGTAGGAAAAAATTCCTGAGAAAGATGAAGGCCACGTCGTGCCCTCTTGAGAGGGGAGGAAGGAACTGTTTTCAGGAAGGGGGATGTAAGAGACCTAACAAAGATATAATTATTTTACTAAAAGATCTGAGTTAAATATGAAAAAATGTTAACTGATAAGAGTGGGTGGCAGGTATGTATTTATTATATTATTCTCTATCCTACGTAAGTTTGAAATACTTCCCAGAATCTTTTTAAAAATAAAAATATTCAGAGTATAATTGGGCCTTAACAATTCTTAGTAGCAGATTTGACCAGCATTGCCTTTCCAATTTAACCAATTCCTTAACTAAACTGACTAATTTGGCTACTTACTTTGTCAGCCCTGGTGATCTATTTCTTCTTCCCAGTAGAGGTCACTATGTAATGAAATATTTGGTTACACAATAGAATACATAGTATAGTGCTCCCTCATGCAAATATTTTCAATCTTAACAACAACAACAAAAATTCTGTGAAATTCTTTCTTACTAGCTCACTTGTAAGTCCAACAATCAAAAGAGTAAAATGTGAGGTGGGATGGGGTCCAGAGATCTGGGAAGCTGGTTTGAAAGCTTCTGCACAAATACAAGTAACATACATCACTGTGGTTTACTGTTTCTTTCCTCCTTTGGCAACCAACATCTGGAAAAGCATGCCCTTACCCTATCTATGTATGGGAGGTGACTATTCTTGCCTAGAAATACAATAATTCTCCCTTCTCACTGGAAGGATAGTTTGAATACAGAATGCATGATTGGAAATTGCTGGAAGATAATTAATTGCTCCATTGTATTTAGAATCCAGGAATACCATAGAGAGCTCTGTTGCAATTAAAGTTTTTAATCTTTGTCTGGAAACTAGTTTTTTTTTTCCTGTTTGGAAGCTTTTACAGTTTCTTCTTTATTTATAGTCATCTGCAATTTCATGATACTCTTTTTTTGGTGTAGTTTTGTTTTTATTTATTGTACTAGACCCTTTGTGATTACTTTGAATTTGGAAAGCCTATCCTTTATAGCTGATAAACTTGAAATGACAAATTACAATGCATATTTTTAGACATTTAAAACAATCAAGCAACATAGAGGTTTCCAGAAAAATTTCTTAAAAATCACTTTTTGTAAGTTTAATGTTTCTACCATTGACTGATTAACTCAGGATTGTTTTGTCCTAATTGAGAATTATCTTTCCATTTCCTATAATTTTTGTTTTAAAGTTCTTATTCTAGTTTTCATCTTTGTTTGTAGCCTTCAATTAAATATGTAACAGATGTTAAAATGCCAAGTAAGTTGCCACCAAGAAATAATAAATGTGAAATTTCAGAGTGAGAGACCAAATCACCATAGGTTTTCACATTTTCAGAGGAAATAATTTAGAACCTATTCTAATTTCCTTACCCATGTTAAGGCTGTAGAAGGGTCCAGAGAATGGGAAGGGGGATTTGTGAACATTTTTATTTTCAGAGTTGTCATTATATTATGAGCCTGTACCTCTTCCCTGTAGAAGGTGTGAGAGTAGTTTCTATGTCCTTCCTATAAAGTCTAATGAAGCTTCCACAGAGAGCTGGTGAAGTTTCTCACACAGGGATCTTAATTTGTGGCCCAGCAGTTGTGGGCATAGTAGACTGAGGTCTACTCCTGCTCAGAAAACATAGAGTTGACAGGAAGAGCTACCTCTTGCTTTGGTGGGAGTGCAAAAAAAAAAAAAAAAAAATACTGCTCTTTCAGGAGTTTGTTGGGGCAAGGGAGGTGTGAGTGTTTGTCATGGGCCAGATGTGGGCAGCACCCAACAGAGTCAGTGTGGGTAGTCTTGGGTCTCAGCAACTAAAGCTGCCTTGAATAGTTAAGGCACTCCCAACAGCAAGAAGCTGAAGGTGAATGCCTCCAAGACAAAGCAATGCTAAAGACCCATCTTTCATAGAGATAATCCTACAATTTATCAAGGGAAGAGGGAAGTACTGGGTCTTTTGTAATCCACTAACCACCTGGAGTCAGCATCAGACTCTACAGGTTTAAGGGCATGGTCCCCAACAAGACTGCCTTCACTTAAGACACTGCCTGCACTTTGGAGGTCCCCAGATCACCTGCACTTCTGACCAACTGGCTATAAATTTAGGGGTTTCCACTATCCCATCAATTATTTGCCATAATCTTACAGAACTCAGCAAAGTGCTGTACTTATGATTGTGGTTTTATACATAGGGCGAGGTCTGGGAAACAATGCAGAGCTTCCACACCCTCTCCTTGTAGAATCAGGGTCTGTCACTCTCCTGCACATCAATATATTCACCAAGCAGGAAACTCCACTGAGTCTCTCTGTCCAGTTTCTACTGGGGGTCTTATTGCAAAAGTATGATTGATTAAATCATTGGTCATGTGATTTATGACATTATTATCTTATTCTTATTATATAATTCTTATATTAACTTATTCTCCAGCCTACTTCCCCTCCCCAGAGGTCTGGCCGGCCCAAAGTCCCAACCCTCTAATAATGGTTTTCTCTCTGCTAACCAGCCCACATCCCAAGGGCCTACTAATCATCACCTCATTATCATTACAAAGATTCTTGTCTTTCAGGAAATCCCAAGGGATTTTAGAAGCTCTGTGCCAGGAATCTGGGACAAAGACAAAGACAAAATACTATGCCCTAAAAGGTTCAGTGGGAAACTCTGAAGAGCCCATGAAAACACCAGGAGATGAGGGAGTCATCCTGAAACTTCTGCCTGACCCAGAATGTGAAAAACCAGCTGATGATGGTAATAGTTTAAGTAAGACCTTTCCTACTTCTCTTCTCTTCTAGTGTGCCAGGCCTGGAGGGATAACACTTAAAGGAACAGGGAAACAGAGATGCCAACTGAGTTCCCATCCCCCATCCCACACCAGGCTTCCCCCTGAACCAAACTCAAGCTATGGGAAGGGAGAAGATTTGACATTAAATCAAATTCAGAGTTTTGATTAGCTTTCTGGACTGAACATTCTAATTCCTGGATTTGGCCTGTGTTTGCCCATTACAGTGACCATAGGACCTAAGAGTAAAGAACAGAAAAGTCAGGGATTTGGCAATAATTTTCATCAGGGGTTGGGGTGAAATGATCCACACTAAATGAAATTTAAAAGAAAGATAAAATGAAAAAAATAAACGAGTTTTGATTAAGTCATGATTGGTGCTATGCAACATACCAATTTCAAATACTTAAATATACACAAAAAAGAGTGCATTTAAAGCAACATTTCATAATCTCCGCACTATCACCGTTCGGGGTGGTGCCTTCTTTATTGTGGGGTGCTGTCCTGTGCACTTAGGGTGTTTATGACAGCCCTGGCCTCTACCCACTAGATGCCTGTAGCTCTTCCCTGCACTTCTCATCAGTTGTGACAATCAAAAATGTTGGCGGGGGTGGTTGCAAGTTGAGAAACACTGATTTAAAATAATGCTTTTTTATTTAAATGAAAACATTTTTGTGATTCAGATAATCTTCTAATTTGCTTGTTTTGAAAATCTGGGTGGTCACACATTATGTTTTTGAAAAGCAGGAATAGCTGCAATCCTACTTTTGTAGTTGTTCTCATCCTGAAACAAGTTCATAGAATTTTTTTGGAAAACTTGTCTCATATTGGTCGGAAACACTGACAGAGTTTGGGGCCAGTCAAAACGAATAGTCTGTTGCTTAATAGCTATATTATGTTTACAGTGCCTTTAATCTTATTATATGAAATTTAAATGATATCAATGCTGCCTTTTATTTTGTGAAATGTCAAACGATGATTACATTAGTCCAATTTATTATTGTTATTGGCCTCTCTCTCGTTTTTTTTAAAGATTTATTTATTTATTTTAGAGAGAGCATGAGCGGGAGAGGCAGATGGAGAGAGAATCCCAAACAGACTCCATGCTGAGTGTGGAGCCCAATGCAGGGCTCGATCTCACAACCACGGGATCAGGACTTAAGCCAAAACCAAAAATCCGACGCTTAACCGACTGTGCCACCCAGGCACCCCTTAAATAAGTTATTGGACTCATGACAAAATATTACCCAAGGAAAACCCTCTTGCTGGGAAGAAAACTTAGATGTATCTTTAAAAAAACAACAGCAACCTGTTTTTTCAAGATAAAAATGGGGCAACCATTTATTTCTCATTGCTACATTCCAGACACTGTGCTAAATGCTTTACAAAAGCATCGTGCTAATCCTCACACAATCCGTGTCGTATGTTATCCACTTACTCTAAATGTGGAAAACGGAAGCTCACAAAGCTAAATAACCTGGTCAAAGCCATGTGTTTAGTAAGTGATAGAGCTAGGCTTAGAGTCCATGTGCAGTGACATCAAATCCTTACTCTTTTCACTCTTACAATGACTACTTGGAATGTACAAATACACAAATAAAATGTTCCACTGAGAAGACTAAATCTTCTACATTTAATATCTTCATTAAGCGATGCTCTCAGGAAGGAGGCAATCATGCTATCTACTACTTCAGTACTACTTACTCAGCATGTGATCTGCAGCTGGTGCCATTCTGACCTATTGATTACTGGCCCACAAAGTACAAAGCTGAGATTAAGTATTTAGAAACTTTCATAGCAATTAAATATTGCTGTGATATCCAAGTGCATAATCAATGCACTTGTTCTGTTGAACAAGGTCTAGACAAGTTCAGGTGTTGAACTCAACATAGTCTCATGGGCATATGGTTAGGGTTGTGAACTATTTGTACAGAGTAGGGCTACATATTCCTCTGCAGAGATTGAAATATAAAAGAAACAGACCCGGGCGCCTGGGTGGCTCAGTTGGTTAAGCGACTGCCTTCAGCTCAGGTCATGATCCTGGAGTCCCGGGATCGAGTCCCACATCGGGCTCCCTGCTCAGCGGGGAGTCTGCTTCTCCCTCTGACCCTCTTCCGTCTTGTGCTCTCTATCTCTCATTCTCTCTCTCTCAAATAAATAAATAAAATCTTTAAAAAAAAAAAAAGAAACAGACCCTTCACTACAGATTGTGTTACTACTATTCTAAAATGACATAAATAAACCAATTAGGCCAATCAAAAATTAGTCAGTGTTAATATTTCCGTCAGATTTCTTAATGACTACCACACATTCTCCTGGTTGCAAGAAATAGTGTGACAGGTCTTGCATGCAGTCACTACAGAGTTTAAGACTTTGTGGGTGGTAATGAGTGTACAAAGAGGAAAAATGGTTGTGGAGCCATTGTGTATGGGAAGGGTGAGGATGTTGATAAGCTAGACAAGGAGTCACAAATGTGTGTTCAGGTAGTTGTCAGAACTTCTCCAGGTTCAGTCTGAAAAGCAGGAAAGCAGGAAAACACATAGTGATAAGATCATAAGCCCTGGAAAGGCCAGCACCAAACAACAGGTAAGAGTAATGTGATTTGCAGGAACAAGGCAGGTGGTTACACACCCAAGTGAAGAAACCTCAGGAGGATTATGGGGATGGTACACAGCAATATTCAGAAAGACAACTGTAATGAGGCAATGGATTATGTTTATAAAATTTCCTATATAATCAGGAGCCAATCCCCTGTCTCAGTTGATCTGGGGTTAGTAGGTAGAGATAAGTGAGGACATTTGACTGGATCAGGAAGTGTGAGGGAAGAGAAAAAGGCAGCTCTTTTCAGGCAGAGATTGGTGTCTTAGATTGGTATCAGATTCTCAGTGATACATTTTATATAGAAAATTGGAATCACTTAAAATCTTAGTTGTATTAATTTTGTTGCCAGAGAGGGTTATCTATTAATCTATCGATCAATCAATTATTCTCTGTCACCTACCTCCCTACCTATCTCCTACCTGTCATCTAGCCATCCATTCATTCCGCTTCTTCTTCCCATCATCCATCCATCCATCCTTCTAACCATCCAGTCTCATTCCACAAAGAAAAGATGGTATTCTTTACCTTGATAGGATGCTAAAATATTAAC
Organism: Callorhinus ursinus; assembly: GCF_003265705.2. Taxonomy (NCBI): domain Eukaryota; kingdom Metazoa; phylum Chordata; class Mammalia; order Carnivora; family Otariidae; genus Callorhinus; species Callorhinus ursinus. The sequence continues at coordinate 23,442,367 of NW_027397067.1, read as the reverse complement.
CACGTGAAACTCTGTTAATGAAAAAAGTAATAACTTCAGAAAATACATAAAATTTAAAACACAGTGCTCAGAGGGTGAGGATGTTGACTAGAAAGATCCTGGTAAGTCCTAAGATACTAACTAATGTTAAAAATATTCCAGTTGCCATCATTATTTTATTTAGTGTGGCAATGGCCTGGCAAAAATTTCTTGGTATAATTTTTGATATGTTGTAATATAGAAATTTTGAGTAGAAATAAAAGCTGTTATTTAAATTTCTTCTACTGATTTGCCCCAGGGCAACTTTCTCCTGAAAAAATTTTCCTAGAAAGCATTATAGCTATTTAATAATCCACATATTGATTCTTTCTTTTTTTTAAGATTTTATTTATTTATTTGACAGAGACACAGTGAGAGAGGGAACACAAACAGGGAGAGTGGGAGAGGGAGAAGCAGGCTCCCTGCTGAGCAGGGAGCCCGATGCGGGGCTCTATCCCAGGACCCTGGGATCATGACCTGAGCCGAAGGCAGACGCTTAACGACTGAGCCACCCAGGCGCCCCTCCATATATTGATTCTTTATTAAAAATAATATTCTTACCCTGTCAAATGCATTGAAACCTTACATTTATTTCAGAAGTGTTATGAAAGGATCAATAATTATGTTCTTTTATGTTCTTGCTATAAAATCTTGGAATTCTAATTTATGTTTACCGTGTTATTTTTACTGGCATAAGAACTGTAGAAATTCTTCACGTCAGATTTACCGGTAACTTTGTAGGTGGCCACAATGCACTGCAACTAAAGGAAGGGCCTCCTGGAAGGGCCCATTGCCACCCAAGGATCCTCCACTCTACTCCATATACCAAGTAATATTTGAGAATAAACAACAGAAGTGTTTTATCAAGCACATGCTACTACTTATAAAGGTGCTGATCTCTGCTACTCATGCTATTGGATGGATGGGTGATGGGTTAATTAAAGGCTGGATAGGTAGATAAGATGTCAGTTTTCTGTTGCTGTGTAGCAAGCCATCTCCAAACTTAGTGAATTCAAAAATAAGTCATTTGTTTGTCTCATGAATCTGCAATTTAAACAGGACTCGGAGGGGATGGCTCACTCCTGCTCCACACAGTGTCAGCTAGGGTGGTTTGAGGGTGGGGGATCTGAGTCCAAGATGGCATGCTTACGTGACCATCTGAGTTTGTTCTAATTATTGGCTGAGACCTCAGCAAGGGCTAAGAGCCAGCTTTGATTCTTCCCCATGTGGGTTCCTTTTTGTGGCCTCAGCTTTTCATTGCGTGGTGGCTGGATTCCAAAGGAGAGCAATCTCCCATAGAACGAGTGCTAGCCAAAGTTGTATGGCCGTTTATGACCTAGCCTGAAGAGTTATAAAGCATGACTTCCACCATACTCAATTACAGAGTTGCTCAGTCTCCACACTATTGACATTTTGGGCCACATCATTCTTTGTTGTGGGGCTGTTCTGTCCTCTTTAGGATATTCAGCAGCGGTAGCACCCTTCCCACCAGTTTGTGATGACTACAAATGTCTCCAGACATTGCCAAATGTTCTCTAGAGGAGAAAACACCACCGGGTAAAAATCACTGCTCTATGTTTTGAGGCAGTCACAAAGGCCTGCTCAGGTTCCATCTATTTATAGGGAATAGCAAGGGTTTGGAAGAGCATGTAGGACAAAAAAAAAATCTATGTATATATATTTGTGGCCATTTTTTGGAAAATGTAATTTGCCACAGTAACCTTTTAACTAATGCTATGGGCTGAATATATCCCCCGTCCGCCGATTTATATGTCAAAACACTAATCCCCGATGATATTTAGAGATGGAGCCTTTGGGAGGTAATTAGGTCATGAGGGTGCAGCTTTTAGGTGGGATTAGTGCCTCTCATAAAAGGAGACTTACCAGGAGAGAGCTTGCTCCTTCCCTCTCTCCGTGCCAACAAAAACAGGAAGAGGGCTCTTATCAGGAACTGAAGTGATAGCACCTTGATCTTGGACTTCCCAGCCTGCGAGACTGTGAGAAATAAATTTCTGTTGTTTAAGGCACCCATTCTATGGCATCTTGTTATAGCAGCCTGAACTTAGACAACTGAAGAGTATACATTTTTTTCTACATATTTTCTGTGCTGATTATTAAAAATATCCCAGAGCTGTGGTGTCATCTCTGGCTGCATAGAATCCTCATCTTATTTCTTCTTATTACAGAAGATGCCTCATTCTGAATGCACCATCTTGACAGTTTTGTTGACATCTCAATTACATGAAGCAATATTCAAGTCAAAAGCCCTTAATACCATTAAATGAAATTATTTGCGTTATCATCCAAGATATTGGAGCATTTACCTTTATCTTGCCTGGTATTCCCAGGCTACAAATTCGTGATGCATAGATGTAATATCTTTTCATTAATTTTCAATCTTCATTGATTATTTTCTAATTTTTAGAGCTGCGTAATTCCCTTTCTGTGCTTCTGCTGTCAGATCACCTCAGTGAAACCTCTTACTCTATTCTATGAAACTTAATGAGTCACATTTTCTCTAGTATATCAGTGTAATTTCTCTAGTTTATCAGTGATTCTGTTGTGCAGCATCAGAATAAAATAAGTGTATTAGATGCCTATTTTCATATCGACCGGAAGTCTGAAATTTTAAAATTCCTAGTTTAAGAAGTAATTAGAAGTAGCAATTTTCTTTTTTTAAAGCAGAGCTTAAAGCTTTGCCCCAAAATATTTAAAATTATCATTTAGAAGTATTCCCTCCTACAGATCTATCCCGTGAAAGATGCCCTGTACCATTTCTTCTCTAATCCTTCCAGTACTACCATGACAACTCCCTGAAGAAGATTTGGAGGGCTATGGAATGTGGGCTTTCATTCTCAGTTTCATTTTATAAAAAGATTTTGAAGGATATGACTTCATTTCAAAACTTGTAAAGACTTTCCATAAAAACCTATCTCATGCTTTTGAAAAATGAGGCTGTCTACCATTTCTGAGTATATTCTATGTAGATTATCTCTTAAATGTCCACAAGAACTCAGTGAATGCTTACTATTACTATCCCTACTTAACAATAGGATAACTTGCCTCAGGTTGCTCATCTTATTAGTGGCAGAGCCCTAATTAACTTGAAGGTTCATACTTCTAGCAGTCAAAAATGGAGGCAGAAGCTTGGCTACATTGTCGGGCTACAATGTATGCTTAGACTTAGCATTGGAGTGGGGGGTTGGGGGAGCCAGGCCGGATGAACCAGCCAGGAGCCACGTGAGTGGGCGTTTTTCCTAATTATCCTTTGCTATGTAAAATGCCACTCCAAAATTTAGTGGTTTAAAACAACAGTTGTTTCTCATGATTCCATGGCTTGGAATCAACCTGGATAGTCTTGCCTGGGAATACTCATATGTTCACAGTCACCTTGGATTGGGTTCTAGATGCCTCACTCACATTTCTGGTTGATGGTGTTGGCCGTTAGCTGAGGTACCTTGACTCTCCTCCACGTGGCTTCTCCTCCTCTACTAATTTAGACTAGGCTTTTTCCAGTGTGATGATCTCCAGGTTCCAAAAGTGAGAGTTGAAGCTGCATCATCTCTTGTGGCCTAGGCTCTGGGACTGGCACATTCTTTTGGTCAAAGGAAGTCACAGGCCTCCACCTCTGAATAAGAGGGGCAGCAGTATTGTGTTGCAAGGGGGCATAGACATAGGGTATCATAATTTGGGGGGGCATTATTATAACCCTCATCATAGTATTTCTGTATCAGGTATACAGTGCTATATAACAAATCACCCCCAAATTTAGTGGCTTACAAGAATAACCATTTTATTGCTCGTAAATCTGTAGATCAGGAACTCAGGCACATGTTGATGGGGCTTGCTTTTCTTGGGTCCACATGGTGCTGACAGGGGCAGCCAGCTGGGCCTGGAGGGCCCAAGGTAGCCTCAGTCATATGTCTAGCACCTTATCAGGGATGTCTCAAAAGATGGGGCTCTGTGTGGGCTGACAGAGCCTCTGTCTTCTCGTGGTGGCAGCTGGGCTCATGCGTATGTCTGGATCCTTGGTTTTCTCCATGTGGCCTTTCCTTCCACATGGTGTCTCCTCCAGAGCCTTCTTCATAGCCTTTCTCTTGAGTTGGATAGACTGGACCTCCTTCCATAGCAGCTAGGCTCCAAGACCGAGAACAGACATACTCAGGCCTCTGATGGCCCAGGCCCAGAGCTGTACAGAATCACTTCTTCCGTGCCCTTTCAGTCAAAGCAAGCCAGACTTCATACTTCCATATTCAGTCAAGCACTCTGGTACATAGTTCACAAAGATGGCCTTCAACAGTCCCTTTCATCCCTGTACAAATCATGTTCCTCTATCAAGAGGTGAAGTCTACTCACCCACCATCCCAAATCCCAGATTCAATGGTGGGTGACTTATGAGAAGCTAGGGTCAAAGGGTTAGTCTAGGCTGGTGGCTACCTAAACAGGTACTAGCCAAATTAACTCAACAGTAAGAAAAGGCAACTATGCATGAAGGAAATACCAAGATTTCTATCAAGTAGTGAATCAAGTAGAAGGAGACAACATAGGACAACGATGGAGAAAGTAGATGGGATATGTTCTGGACATGGAGTTACCATGTTAGCTGGCTGTAAGGTAGTCAAACAGGAAACCTTGCAACCTCTGCAGCTGGAGGGACTGTTTAACTGTTCCATAGGAAGCACCAGGGGGTACATGTGTCTTCCCCAAAGCATTTTGTCCAGATCAGACTAATGTAGAATTTATCCTCCCACCAAACGGATGAGATCATAAAATATCTCTTCCATCACCACAGCTTGGGCAGAACCCAGAAGCAGATGGCCAGACAATATGGAGGCTCTAATTAGGGAGAGAAAGCTGCAGGGCCACCAAAATAGAAGGAGACATCTTCTGTTGGGGTAGTAACTAGGCAGTTGTAGGCATTTGGCAGAGTGTTTTAGAAGAAAATAAAGGCTTATTTTGTCTGAGTGTGCTATACAAGGTCCAGGTGAAATTTTATTGCTCCAAGTGCCTTTTTTTAAACCATCCATTCCACGTAGAAGTATTTTTGGTTTGATTTTTAAAGATTTGAACAACTTCTGATATTCCTGACCTTGGTAGAACTGAAGGTGATAAATGTTTTCAACTTTATGCATTTAATATTCTGTGTCCATGCAGACTCTTTCTCCAATCCCAAGGGCAAGTATTTTCATGACAACAGCAATAACAATAATAATAAACAAATCATATTTAAGAGAAATGTTTGCCTTTTTCAATGTACATTCACATTTATTTATTTATTTATTTAAAAATGTTTTACTTATGTATTTTTAAATGTTTTATTTATTTATTCATGAGAGTCAGAGAGAGAGAGAGAGAGAGAGAGAGAGGCAGAAGCAGAGGGAGAGAGAGAAGGGAGAGAGAGAAGCAGGCTCCCCGCCTAGCAGGGAGCCCGATGAGGGACTCGATCCCGGGACCCTGGGATCATGACCTGAGCCGAAGGCAGACGCTTAACCATCTGAGCCACCCAGGCGCCCTTGTTATTTATTTTTTATCTCATTTTGTCTTACTGGTTCGTCTGGGTTTTCCCATGATTCATGGAACTCTGGAATATCAGAAGCTATGAAACAAAATGGTGCTACACACGTCAATTTCCTTTTAATCATTTGAGCATTTTATTATTTCCTGCCCTAGTTTACAAGTTCCCTATTTTTAGTGAAAAGCAAAAAGCATATTTGGAAGCCAAAATTTAATTAGAACCCGTAAATGCTAGTTTTGTACTTCCTCTAATAAGAAACATTACTTGTTACTGTCTGTGTCCCCATTAACACACAAGATGAAGAGTAGTGGTGATATCTGTTTAATTAGATTGTTAAGGTTTGTTCACAGCTAATGAGTACAGTGCTCATCAGTAGGTTGACTTAGAGAGGGAGAGAGCACGGCTGTAAAGCCCCCCCCCCCCCCCCCCCCCCCCCGGCAGTCCCCAGATGAAGGACGTTTCAAGGCTCGTGAGATAGGCCCAGAGCAGATCCAGATTTGGTGCGGCCTGACAATGTTGCTCCCTCAGGGACTTGGAAGGGGCCCTTGTGGGCGAGCTGCTCTGAAGTTAACTAAAGCTGCACCAGCGTCACAGAAAGTGGGGCTAGAAGAGCCGCAAGGGCTGGGCCCTGCGGAGCAGAGAGAAGTGAGTGGGAAGGAGGGCTGTGGAGAGCAAGGGGTAGGAAGCACTCTTACAGGAAGTTTGCTGTAAAACAAAGATGAACTAATACTTGGTTTTTAATGTTCTCCTGTTCAGTCATAGCACATGTGGGACATCTAGAAAATAGTTACGGCAACAAGTGCATGCCACATTTCTCCCCTGGACACAAAACTTGGACAAAGTGAAGAATGGCCTTCTGATTCGTTCTGATGCCTGCATTTTTTTTTTTTTTTTTGCAGGTAATTTTGTTCTTTTTGAAAAAGGACTCTAAATCGTAGTGCAACATTATAAACTGAAATTTGACTCTATCCTGGACATTTATTCTCTCAAACTGAAAGGGAAAGAGATGACAAACTCTAGAGGATACAAAGTAACAAAGACAAAGCACTCAGCCTGGTTGTCTTTTTCTCAACCGGAACCAGCAGGGAAATTTCAGAACTCTCTTCCCAGCAAAGGGCTTCTTGGGGAAGAGTGTGTTGGTTATTCAGGAAAGATGCCTCAGGACGCCGTGCTGCACGCGTTTATATGATAGTAACTAGAGGCCACAATAAGAATAAGCAAAGAAAAAAAAAAAAAAGAATAGGCAAAGGAGAGCCGCCCCAGGTCACCTCGCGGGCGCCATACACTTCCGCTTCCGGTTCTTTATCCCGGAAGTTGCTTTCTGAGGTAGCGCACGGTCTTTGTCGGCTTCCACCATGGCGTACTGTGGCCAGGGCCAAAAAGTGCAGAAGGTGATCAATCTCATCTTCAGATACTTGCAAAATAGATCTCGAATTCAGGTGTGGCTTTATGAGCAAGTGAACATGCGAATAGAGAGCTGTATCATTGGTTTTGATGAGTACATGAACCTCGTATCAGATGATGCCGAAGAGATTCATTCTAAAACAAAGTCAAGAAAACAACTGGGTCGGATCATGCTAAAAGGAGATAATATTACCCTGCTCCAGAGTGTCTCCAACTAGAAATGATCAGTGAAGTGAGAAATTCTTGAGAAGACCATGTAGTTTGTTTTTTTAGATGTCCTTTGTTGTGAGTGTAGTTCTAAAACATTTGTTCGTATTGTTTTGATTACCTTTATGTTATTACCAGAGGACAATAAATGCTGTGGGGTTGCTTTTATTAAAAAAAAAAAAAAAAGAATAGGCAAAGGAAAATATTTGTAAGCTCCCACTTGTTCTCCAGGCCTTAGCCCAAATGTCACTTCCTCTAAAGACCTTCCTGACCTTGCCAGGGACTGCTGAGTGCTTATCCTTTGGCTTCCTTGGGGCCTTGCTCATATTTCTTTTAGGCTATTTAACACACTGCACAAATTATTCCTCCATACCGCACACCGACGTCTTTTAGCCTTTAAGTCATGAAAGATGAGGACTACACTTTAACCATACCCCCGGCCCCATTAAACATTCCCAGGCCCTCACTTGATAATTGGCTTATGGTAAACCTTGATTGAGTTTATGGAGTCATTCTGGTTTACATAAAATAAAGTGCACTCACTTGAAAGTACAGTTCCATGGATTTTTGACAAATGTTTATTCCTGTGTAACCAATAACCCTGAATCACTTTATATTTCAGCACTCTAAATATTGCACTTCACTTTCTGCTTGCATGCATGGTTGGTGATGAGAAGTCCACTCTAATTGCTATCCTTATTCTTCTCTAGGTAAAGTTTTCTTTTTCTCTGGCTTCTTTCCAGATTTTTCTCTTTGTCTTTGGATTTTGTAAGTTGAATATGATATGCCTAGGGGTGCCTGGGTGGCACAGTTGGTTAAGGGGCCAACTCTTGATTTGGGCTCAGGTCATGATCTCAGGGTTGTGGGATCAAGCCCTGCTTGGCATTCTCTCTTTCCTTCTTCCTCTCCCCACCCCAACTCCGCTCATGCTTTCTCTATCTCTTAAAAAAAAAAAAAAAAGGATATGATATGACTAGATGTAGATCTTTTGGTATTTATTGCTTGATGTTTGCTGTGATTTGGTGTCTGCCATTAATTTTGGAAAATTCTCAGCCATCAGCGACTTTAGTTATTTCATCTGCTTTGCTTGCTATTCTCCTTCTGGTATTCTAAGTATGTTCACACCACACTTTTTCAAATTGTCCCACAATACTTGAATGCTCAGTTCATTTGTTTTGTTTCATTTTCATTCTTTTATCTCTTCACCTTTCAGTTTGAAAAATTTCTATTGACATCTTCAGGCTCACTTCTTTCTTCAGTTATGTCCATTCTACCAATGAGTCCATCAAAGAAAGATACTCTCATTTCTATTAATGTTTTCTCTTTCTTGAATTTCTTTTGGCTTCTCTATTAGACTTCTCGTCTTTCTGCTTACATTATCCATGTGTTCTTGCATATTATTTACTTCTTCCAGTAGAGTCCTTAACAAATAAATTATAGTTATTTTAAATTTCTTGTCAGATAACTCCAAAATCTGTGTCCTAGCTGGCTCTGGCTCTGATGATGCTTTGTCTCTCCAAACTATATTTTGTCTTGCCTTTTATCCTATTTTGTAATTTTTTTTTATTTGGTTGAAAATCAGGCATGTTGTATAGGAAAGTAATAGGAAATGGGGTAAAGGCCTTTAGTATGGGGTTTTGTGTTAATTTGGCTAGGAGTTGAGCTGTATTTAATGTTTGCTGTAGACACAGATGCCAAATTAACCTAGTGTCCTTGTTTTTGCCTCCCGTGTTGTCGGTCAGCTTCCCTCAAGACTCCTCCTTAAACTGAGTCTGAGCTTTGCAGCTCCTTTAAGCTGTAATCACTGCTACTATCATGGAGCCTTGCTGAAGTGGTCGTGGTGTCAGGGAGGAAAACATTCTATAATCATGTGATTAAATCTCAGTCTTCTAGGGGGCCTGTGTCCCTAGGTTGTCACCTTCACGAATGTTTCTGAGGTCTTTTTTTCCCATCCTTAGGTGATACAGGAAGGCTGGATGGAGTGGACTTTCTAGATGCCCTTTCTGTTGGGCAAGTAGGCTCTGGTGGGTCTTTCCTCCTGGGGAGTGAGCCTTTATTAGAGGGCGTGTTCTGGGGCTCTGAGTGTGTTTCAAAAGAGCTACCACCCTCCTGTCCCTCCTAGAGCCACAAAGGGAACACATGGTAGAGTTCCTGAAGGTAAAGCCCATGAAAGTGTGAGGGTCGCCCTATCACTGCAGTTGCGAGGAGTTTCTCACTCTCACAGACATCCACACTTGGTCTCCAGCTATTCATCACTATTACCATTAAAGTGTTCTTAAAAGTTTAGAACTCTAGGGGGTTCTCCTCTCACCTCCATCCCCTTGTAAGCAGATCTGGCTGTGATTCTCTGTAGTCACCTCTGTCTCCAGATTTCTGGATAGTGGTTTGCCCTGTGACTTCAATTCCCAGATGGGCCCAAGAAAATTCCTTGATTTCCTGTTTGTTTGGCTTCTTTTTTGTTGTAAAGATGAGAGCAATAACTTCCCAGCTCTTTACATGTTGGAATTAAAACTGGAAGTTCCAGTTGACTTTTGTAGCTATTATTATCTTGAATTTATAGATGAGGGAACTGGAACTATGGTATTGAGTGACTTACCCCCCAAAAAACTCAACTTACAAATGGCAGTGATGACTTCAGACTTCAAAGTTAGAGTTCTTTCTTCTATATCTTATTACCACATCAAATACAGCTTTTGTCTTCTCCAGAGTTTATAGCATAGCTGGGAAGTAGATGGGGCTGATTTAGAAAACAAGTCTACATGTTTAATAGAAGGCTGCATTTCCTTCTGGTTGGAGGGAAACTAAGAAAGTCCTAATTAGTAGACAATTTCAGATAACTAAAACTTAGTTTTTTAGTTTAGTTTTTAGTCATCCTGGTGGCTATCCTCTTATTAAGTACCTTAATGCACCACCTAAATTATCTAAGGCTGACTATTTTAAACTTCAAAATTCTACTCATTAGCAGTTCCTAGAATAAACTTAGGGGGTCTCTAATTTTTTTAAGAATACAAAATAGAATAAAATAGTATAAAAAATCAGTCTCAGCTTATAATTTTAAAATATTGTTTCATCAAACTTTTGCTTATGAATCTTGATGTATTTTTATGTATGTATGTGCTGGGTCACGATGTAAAATATTTCTTGCTGTGAGTTATGGTAAAATAAAGTTTTACAGTACTAGGTCTCAGGAAATAAAGGGAGTGGGGAATAAATCCCTATTTTTAAAAGAGTACATACACTACATATACTAGTTACTTAGCCTTCCCCTTCTCACTGAATTCATATAAAAATGAAGAAAATCATTTACATACCAGATAAAACCTGAAGATATTTGGAAATGCCCAGAGAGTTACCTGAAATTTTCACTTTTCATGAGGTGTTTCATGATAAGATTTTGTTTGATGCCCCTTTGAGTATTTAATATTTGGGGGATAAAAATCCCTGGGTCGAATCCAAATGTTTCAAGATGATACAAAGTAGTTTGGAGAAACCTGCATATTTCGGTGAACTCTAATGATAAATCAGATTTTACTTAAAGCCAAAATGTTATATTAATGAATGCCATAGTACTGCCATTGTAAATTTAGACCCAGATGAACTTAAAATGATAAAAAGTTTCATTGTTAGTAATTAGTCGATCTCTTCTCTTTACTAATGTTTAATTTCTGTAAGATCTTGATAAACCTCACAAGGTAAGCATCTAACAGATTGTTCCTTTTTGAAATACTCCTTAATGTACATTGTCCCATTGGAAATAGCATCTATATTTTCATTCAGATAATTCCTGTTTTTCAGATTCCCTGAAGACACCAGGATTTACAAGTTGAACTGTTTGACCTTAATGTGGGTCATATATACTTTTGTGATGTGGCGGGATTTTCATTGTACAGCTGGATCTAACAGGTCTGAAGCTATAGTGGTATGGGTACGCCAAATCAGTGTTTTGGTAGCTTGGAGAAGTACATGGATATAGTAGACTTTGATAGTTCTTTTTCTACTTTTGAATATAACTTGGTCTAAGGAACCTTCATTTGAAACTTTTATTTAGCTAATTAAACTGTCAAATGCTTATTTGACCAACTCAAGGCAAAGGAAAATAATATCCTGAGGTTTTGGAAGGGTAGGGGAGGCCTTTGAAGGGTGAGGTATAATATTTAAATGAAAAACATCCAGCCTGTCCTTGGGACCTCACTATCTTTCTTCATTCGTGTTGACGTTGCTTGCTTAGTAACTACCAGCTCCTTTACTAACATAATAGTACCAGACATTTTCATGTATTAAACTCTTTAAGGCTCACACAGCCCTATGAGGCAGGGTCTGTTATTATCTTCATTTATAGATAAGGAAACAGATTATGCAAGTTGCCCAAAGCCACATATCTATAATAAATAGAGGTAGAACTTGGATAAGCATCTGGGTCCAGTGCCTTCCCTCTAAATGCATTCATAACACCATCTGTTACTTAGAGATGAGCTCTGAAGAGGCAGCCCAGATGAAAGACTTTTCTAGGGCACACAGAACTGATGGCAACAAGCAAATTTTCTGTTGAGTCATTGTGATTGTTCTTAGAAACCACAGATGTTCAGAAGGGGCTTTAGAGATCACCCAAGCCAACCCTTTCATTTTTACAGACAAAGTAACCAAGACCAGAAAACCAAACACCACAGAGTCAAAACATGGTAAGAACAAGTTTTCTTTTTGAAAATAATTCTAGAGTCTCTGAGAAAATGAGTTTTAATTTCTACTAAAGATTCAAAGCTAAACAAAAGAAGAAATTTCTTCATATTCAGAACTGTTAAGCATTGAATGGATAAGAGGAAATTATGGAATTTTTTCAATTTCTGTAATATTTGAAGAAGTGTTTGCCTAAAACAAGGGTGATGAACCTGGGATAAGTGGTTATCTGTTGTTTTCTCTGCTTCCACTGACTCTTTTCTTAGGAATGACATCCTGATTTTTCTCAGGGGAACATTCCCTCAGATGCCCTCTGTCCAGGCCTGTGCTCTGGTGAGGATAAGCCTCTCCATCCTGGCTGATCCAGGCTGGGCCAGTCAGAGCTGTGCATTCCCTTGGACACAGCGATGGGTTTGGGGCTGGGCACGGCATAGAGGCACCAAGACTCTAATCTGAGAATATTAAGGAGGCATGAGTTTTCATTCAGGTTTCTGAGAGAACATCCCATTGGGGAGAGCCTGCTTGAGAATGGAGCCAACACAGGGGAAAGAAAGGGGGCATTATTTGAACCACTGGATGCAGCCCTCTCTAACCCAAAAATCCTTGCATTTTTGGATACTTGAGTCCATATGCTTGTAGTCATAATGAACATTTATTGAGTGCTTCCTAAGTATCAGGTAATGCTGCAAGAACCATATATGGGTTATCTCATTCATTTCTCAAGACAGCCTTATTAAACAGTTACTATTATTATTTCCATTTTATAGGTGAGAAAACTGTTTGGAAGGGTCAGACTAATAGCCTAAGGCACAAAGGTGGGCAGGAATTTGCACTCAGTCCATCTAACTCTTGGACTTGGATTTTTAACCATCTGCATTTTCATTTGATTCTAAAAGACAGTTTGGATGCAAAAAAGATTAGAAACCACTATCGACCCCCCCCCTTTGTTAGAGACTAGATAATTGCTCCAGATCTTTTTTTACAATTATAACAATTCTATATTGTGTTGCTTTTATGTTTTGCAAAAATAGCAGCTGCTTTCATTTTAACTCTGCATGTTGGTTCAATCTGAACAGAGTGCTTTTAATCTTGTTGAAGTGATATTTTCCCTCACAAATTCAAATCAGCCTGATTTTTCTGTTGATGATTAAACTATTAATAATACTTTGGGTTTTGGAATTGCTTGGCCCGTTTTTAAACACTGCAACCTAAAAGGCAATGTAGACAATTCCTCAGAGCTAAAGGAATTGTTCCTCTATTACCAGACCCTTATTTCCTGGCTTGCTGCTTCCATCTTTAATGGTGGAGTGTTTCTTTTGATGGCGGCTCATTTATAAAATAGTTACATTCATGAAAACTCCTAAATGGCCATCAGTGCTCACAAAGGGGAAATGGCTCTTTGGAGAATAATGGTTGATTACTTGTTCAGTGAGAGCAAAGCTTTCCATTTCCGCAAAGAAGAATTTTGGGGCTGTTTATGAAATTTCTTTCAATGCCTCAATATCTAAGAACTTCCCAGGGCTATTTCAAACAAGTTTAAACAGAAAGTCCAAGCCTCCAAAAGAATGTTTACAGGAGGTGTTTTAGGAGGCTTGTCTGGAAGCAGAGTGTTCTCAGCAGGCAAGTCAGTGGGGAGGAGGAAGCAGCCAGGATTTGGCTTGGCCAAGTCAGGGTCAGCAGCGCAGTGTACAGAATACATGACCTTACCTCCTCCTGCTTGTCTCCCCTTCTTACTTTGTGAAGATTTTTCCAGCCCCCAAAGAGCAATAAGTCACAGAGTGGGCTATGATCAGGATTAACTAAAAGGAAGGGAAGGTGAGCCCAGACGCTGCACATGCACCTCCATTCCATGCATTTCTCCATTTAGATTACCCCTTACTCTTGTGCCTTCCAGCTGTGGTCTCTCCCACTTTACTGAAATGCTACAACTTTTCAGTTACAACTTTTTCTTTTTCAACTTTTTTTGTTTTAATTTGGAAAAAAAAGGTACAAGCATATGAAAAAATCCAAATAGTCCAAAAAATTTATAGCAAAACTGTCTTTCACAGAGGTGGCTATGGTTACCACTTTCTTTTTTCAGTTAAGGACTTGTCTTGGAGATTCTGCTCTTTCATGGAATTCCATTCTCTATATTAGGGTTAGTAAAACTCCCTATTGATGGTGTAGGAGAGGAAAGACCTTCTCTGGTTAAAACACAAAACTCAACTGAGTAAATTTAAAGATCGAATTGGCTATATTCAAAGATTCAGCATACCGTCTAGTGAAGCAGGAGAGCAAGGTTCTTGTCTCACAGAGTTGAAGAATGAATCTCACGGACAAAGGAGAGTGAGCAAAGCGATAGAATTTTATTAAGCAAGGATACAGAAAAAGCTCTCAGGAGTGAGAGGGTTCCCAGTGGGTTTGCCAACGTAGGCCTCTACCAGGAGTCTTTTATTTAGAACTGACCAGGGAGATTGTGGCTTTAACATTCTTGTGACATCTCGGTTTGGGTAAGGACTGGTGATAACATCTTTAATGGTTTACTTCTTCTTTGGGGTCTGGTCACAATGTGACTGCCATAAAAAGACCCTTCCTCTGACGCCCAGGGCAAGTTGGTCTGGTTTGTTTCCTTATCTCTGGTTTCGTTATGCCTGAGCATTTCTGGGATTTTTGGTAAACCTAGTCCCCTTACCTATGTCTCCCTACCTAGCCCCTCCTGGCCCTTAATCAGTGAGACTCTTCAGATGTATATCAGTGGGTCATATACTTGGGGCATGATTGCCAACATTTATTTTGGGGGGGTAGAGATAGGAAGTTTCCAAAATAATTTTTATATGTTAAGGTAGACTTACAGGATCCTGGGGGGTTAGGCTAAGATTGCCTTTTGTCCTTTTCAAAGTGTCAACATCCAGGCAGTTGAGTCCCTAGAGGACTCTGCCTCTTTCAAGGACTTGTCAATGGGCTGTAAGTCGTAAGGAATTTAATAATTTTTCTTCTGCCTTTGTTTCCCACATCACTAGCAAATAGAAAGGAGCTCCAAGGAGCTGTATTTTTAGAGGCAGTAAGGAGGTGGGATGAAGGGATCATAAACACAAGAAAGGATTGTTACAGGTAGGGTCACCTTCCTTTGTGGGAATGTGGGAAGTCTCATGACTGCTGACCAGGTAATTACAGATTGGCAGTTAAAGGTTGCATTCCTGGGAGTGCGTGATGATATGGGAAATGGTTGGGGTTCAGAGCCGATGGCCAAGAAAGAATTTTTGAGACATCTTTGGTGCAAAAAAGTGATTTTATTAAAGCACGGGGACAGGACCCGTGGGCAGAAAGAGCTGCCTTGGGATTGTGACCAGTGACTTATTATATACTTCCAAGTTGGGAGTGGGTTAAGGATAGCGTAAGTCTTTAAGGATTTTTGGAAACAAGGTTTCTAGGACCTTGAGGGGGCTAGGTAATTTTAGGAAAAAGGTCATTAATACTGTCTAATAAAACCCTAGTCATGAGACCCCTCAGATGTATATCAATGGGCCACATGCTTGGGGGATGATTGCCAACATATACCTTGGGGATAAAGGAAGTTTCCAAAGGAATTTTTTTATGTTAAAGTAGACTTGCAGGACCCTGGGGGGTCAGGCTAAGATTGCCTTTGGTCTTTAGCAAAGTATTAGCATCAAGGCAGCTGAGTTCCTAGAGGAATGTCACTGTGCCTCTTTCAAGGACTTGTCAATGAGCTGTAAGTAGTAAGGAAATTTAATTTTTCTCTTTTGCCTTTGTTTCCCACATCAGATGACACTGCCATTAAGTATTGACTTCCTGTTGTGGGGCCAAGTAACTCCATTTTGGGTCTGTTCCTTTTTTTAACACTCTCTACTCTCTGGTTCAAAAATAGCTGAGTTTATGAAATAAGCTGACACCAGGCGGATTGACAGGGGAAAAGCTATACAAATGTATTTTTAGTATTACATGCATACAGGGCATCACAGGAAAAAAGAGTGACTATGCTAAAAAAACCATCCATGAGATTTAAGAGCTTATATACCATCTTATTAGGGGAAGGGGAGTAGGATGTAAACCTCTTAGGAGAGAGTAAATGATTTTTAGGGAAGATGAATGAGCCCTGTTGGGAAGGAAGAATTTTCTCTGTCATTGAAGTTTCTTCTAGCTAGACTAAATCAAATTGACATGAAACAGATTAACAGGAGAAAATAAAATTTAATAGCACACATACAGGGAATTCACACAGACATGAAAATTTCAAAGACACCAATGCAACATGATGCTTATTTGAGCTGAAGAGAGAGGTAGGAGTCTGAGGATACAAAGAGGAGAAAGACCATTAATGGGAAGGTGAAAGGAGATGTTTGGGAAACAAAGTTTGCCCTGTTATGCAGATAAGGTAATAACTCTCTTCCTATACACACTGGCAGTTGAGGGGGAGGTAAGGAACTTTTCCCGAATCTGTTGGGTTTTGATTGCTTTTAATTCAAAATAACGTTCATGTCCAAGTGGCCCATCTTGGGGCAGCCTGCCCTTGGCCTCTACAGTCCTTAGAAGAATAAGTGAGAGGTATGATGGTTTGTGACAACATTTGTCTGGGTGTGGTGTCCACTTCTAGTCTTCTCCCCTGGAATAAGAGTCAATACTCCCTGATTCATGACAGTTGGAGGATGTGTCTTTAGGGCAAAGAAGTGGAGTTCAGAGAAAGCTTGTCCCTGCATTTGCTTTTCTTCACATGCCTGCAGCTCAAAACAAATCAACACACTGAAGTCCCACATTGTTGGGCAGCATGTCTGAACTCCTACGGTGGATATTAGATTTTTTTCAGTGTTGCTCTTTTAGAGTAAGCTGTGGTGAACATCTTTTTGCTCATGTGGGAACATTTCTTTAAGATAAATCCTTAAAAGATGTATTGCCACATCAAATCAAATTTTCATCTTTTAATAGATATTAAGTTTTCCTCCAAAGTACTTATGGTGACTTAAGACTCCCACAGTGTATAAGAATGCCAGTTTCCTCTCACACATGGCCAAATTATATTGTTATTTAGAACAAATCTTTGTTATTCTGATTGGGAAAAATGACATCTAATGGTGGTTAATTTGCATTCCATTTGAATGAGGTTAAGTACTTCCTAGGCATTTAAAATTCCTTTGGAATTCTTTTTGTTGTTAACTGCTTCTTCAGGGCCTGTGCCCTTTTTACTATTGGGTTGTTTTTTTTTCTTACTGATTTGGAAGAGCTCTCTATAAATTGTCAATTAGCCCTTTTATAGTTCTATGTGTTGCAGATATGTTTTCCCAGTTCTTAGTTTGTCTTTCAAATCTATTTATAGTATCTATTACAATTTAGTTGCCAAATTTATCAACCGTTCCTTTCTATAGATTCTAGATTTTGTGATCAGGATTAATGAAGAGGTCTTTATCAATCAACAAATTCAGCAACCACTCCTTTTCAATCTCTATAGCATTTGACAGTTCACCATTCCCTCCTTCCTCCTTCCTGGATCCCTTCCTAACTCTTTTACTACCGCCAGCTTCTTTTCTGCATCTTTCTACTCTTTTCTTTGACCTGCACATTCTCAAGTGTTCCTCCGTTGGAAATCACCATGAGTGACAAAATCTGATTCCTAGAAATTTAATTACAATGTAGAGATGTTAGAAATCTATTTAATTATTTCACTTAAATGGGTCATGTAATATGCAGAGGACATTGAATTTGTCAATCTCAACTTTACCATATTAAAAAATGAGACTACTCACATGGGATTACAATGCTTATTAGTTATTTAGTTTATTGATTTATTTAAACCCCACTTGGTTCCAAGAAAGATTTTAGGCAAAAGGAAGATTACATGCAAAGTTTGCTTAGTAAAATGAATAAAATAGTTAGAAATACCCAAGAATAATGGCATAGTTAATTCTCAACTAACCAGAAAGATAATCTTTTTGACTAATGTAGCGTAGGAGAGGAAAAATAATTTTCCCTCTACCCATCTAGATTCTAGATGGCTGTAATAAAAGACAGACTAACAAAATAAAAAACAAACAGAAATTTAATAACATGTGTACCTCCTGATCTCCATTTCTTCATAAAGAAGAACATTATTTAATTTTTACCAAAGGAAGAGATTTAAGGTATGACAACTCAATGTCAACATTCTGAATCTCACTTCTTAATGGTCCTTAGCCTAGATAAGTGGTTCTCAACCATCTGGCAACCTTTTTTATTGTTACCACTGGGGAGTGTTACTGGCATCTAGTGGTTGAGACCAGGGACGCTACTAAACATTCTAATAAGCATAGGACCTCTCCAAAACAAAGAATAACTCATCCAAAATGTCAATGGTTGAGAAACCATGGTTTAGATAAGAGAAAAATAGGGCTGACTGGATCCTAAACCAGAAAGAGAGCTCTCACCAGGGATAACTTTTTTCCCCCTACACTATCACTACCACCCTCTTCTCAGGTCTCCTCTGCCAAGAACTACACTTCCCAGAATCTTCTTTCCTGCAGGATTCCGGGTTTGAATTTGCCAGCAGGAGGAATTTGCACGAGACTTGGAAGGTGGTGGTGAGGAGAGGCCATCATTCTTGGGAGGGCTTTGAGGCTGGGCACTGCAGCTTCTCATACCTCTGAGGGAGTACATATTTCATTGCTGCAGACTGATAGAGTTGGTGGAAGCTTCCTCAGAGAAACTCAAGAGTTGTAGTAGTTTGCTGGTGAGATTTGTGAGCTATTTGCTTGGGATTCAGGTTGCAGCCTTCCTGCCCTTTGTTTCCCTAGCTCTCCCTATACACTGCCCTAATTTCTATATTAAATTGCTTGATTTCTGTAACACCTTATAGCAACTCAGTTTTCTTAACCTTATGCAGAGTGGGACAGTTGGTATCAGTAGTAGGGTGCCGCCTTAAGTGCATGTGGCATTGGCTTTGTGCCAGGCAGTGAACAGCAAAGAAGAGGTTAGAAAAAGTCATAACACATGTAATGTAGTGGAGAAACATTTGATAAAACTGTTGTCTATGATGACATGGAAAATGTACCTAATGAACTCCTGGCATTGGACAAGGTTTCAAGGTGGAATGTTGAGGCCAAGAACTGGTTGTAATAGTTATATTTAATAAGGTGCTACAAAAAAGAGATGAGCTCAGAAATGATCTAGCTAGTTGGCAAGCAGAATTGAGAGGGACTGTAGAGGAACCAGAAATTCTCAAATAAGTAAGCTCAAAGAATGGAACTTTTAAAAAAATCTCTAAGCCATAAAAGATAAAATTGAGAAATCCTTTGAGTTAGAAAGGCTTACAAAACTCCATCTCAGGGCAATAACCAAATCAGAGATGTTGCCATCATGTCTTTTGTTAAGACTTCTGCAAGATCCTTTCATTATGGCCTCAGCAAGGAGATGAAGGGCATGGTCTTATGAAAACCTGACATGACCAAAGTCTCTGAAATTAGGGAGAGATGCAGGTTTCCAAGAAAATTCTTAAAGCTGACTGGAATCAACTACACTTTTTTTTTTAAACAACAACAAAATCTTGAGAGAGCTCTTCTGCCATATGTATCACCAGCCTAAATGAAACTGTGATTGTTCAAGATGTAAAAGAACTCTTGGGAATCTGCCACTTCCAGGATGACAGTAGAAGCAGCTCCTCAGAGTCACTCAAGCAAAGCTGGTGGAAAATATTTTTAAATAACCATTTAAAGTTTCTGGAGATTGCCCATACAATCAATGAAGAGACACTTATTCAAGAAAATCTACTGAAACTTGGTAAGAACAAGGACAATCTGTGGTGACTGAGCTGTTACAGGTGCTTTCCTTTCCTCCCTTCCCTGTTCAGCTTGATGGAAGCTCCACTCCAGTCTGGTGTAGCCAAGAAGACAGAACTCTCTCCCCTCAGCTCCCGGTCAAGGCTTACCATATCTCACTGGGAGGAGCAGGCTGCCAGCATTTCTCATCCCCTTCAACTCCCAAGTTGAAGAGGCTAAATTCTTGGTGAGTGTGGCTGCCATCTACCCTGAGAATAATAAGTAGCCACTCGCCCCGGAATGAGGTAGATGTGGAAACAGTCTTAATCTAGAACTGCTGCTTGAGTCAGAGCCACCTCAGTTCTTCTGTGGACAATGAGTTAAAAAAAAAAAAGTATTTGTAATTTTAGTCACTAAGATTTTGAGGTGTGTTTCATGACACTACTACAGTCCTAATGGCAGTCCTGGGGCTAGTGGTAACCACATTCCCTCTGGTCCTAGAGGTCACTGCCCGTCCAGACCCTATCTTTGACACCAAAGAGAAGTTGCTGAATAGGAAGCTCCTCCATTCCTTGCTCAGGTGTGTATGTGGGAACCAGAGGCGGGGGGAGGGGGGCAGTAAACCAGGACCACCTGCTTCAGTATTGGCCAACGGAGACCATAACTAGCAGAGTCAAAGGACTGCCCTTTCTGAGGAATGGAAAGTGGTACATGGGCAAAAAACCATGCAGGCTCTGGAAGTGGCATTTCCAAAAACAACTTACAGGGAAAAAAATCTTTTCTAAACTGGAAATAATAATAACAATAATTTTTAAATCAATCCTAAGAAAAGCTGAGTTAATTTCTGTAGTCTCCATAGAAAATAATTACAGGGGCGCCTGGGTGGCTCAGTTGGTTAAGCATCTGCCTTTGGTTCAGGTCATGATCCTGGAGTCCTGGGATCAAGCCCCGCATCGGGCTCCCTGCTCAGTGGGGAGTCTGCTTCTCCCTCTGCCCCTCACCCTGCTCGTGTTCTCTCTCTCTATTGCTCTCTCTCTCTCAAATAAATAAAAATCTTAAAAAAAGAGAAAACCTTTAAAAAAAAGAAAAGAATTACAAAATCATCATATGAAGAGGTGTTTAAAGAATGTGTAGCCTAAAGTATAGAAAGGAGATAAGCTAGGGATGTATAAGGCAGTTAACTAATAATAAAGTATGATGCTAATTTTAATGTCCTGGTGTTTGTCGGCTTTTAACATTTGTACTTTGTTGTGATTTCCTTCCGCATTCTTTTTTTTTTTTTTTAAAGATTTTATTTATTTATTTGAGAGAGAGAGAATGAGAGATAGAGAGCACGAGAGGGAAGAGGGTCAGAGGGAGAAGCAGACTCCCTGCCGAGCAGGAAGCCCGATGTGGGACTCGATCCCAGGACTCCAGGATCATGACCTGAGCCGAAGGCAGTCGCTTAACCAACTGAGCCACCCAGGCGCCCCTTCCTTCCGCATTCTAAAATATGTTTTCCTTTGCATGTAATTTTGTTTTTCATATTTTTTTAAAGAGAGTCACAAAGTTGCACAAGGGTATGAAGCTTGAAACTGAAGCAGCTGTCCAGTCATGGAGAGCCTAGAGCTGCCAGAGTCCCACTAGGTGACAGTAGATGAAGCTGACCCCAGCAGTGGCAGAGCAGGGGGATGGTGGGCATTTGGGTCCTTGTTCTCAGGGCTTGAGACTCTCAACAGGCCACATTTGAAGTTATTACCGGCACTGGAGTTGTCACATTCTGAGCCAACAGGTTCCTTTTATCATTTAAGCTAATATGAGCTTTCTTTCTTTTTTTGTCACTTTTAATACAAAGTCTCCAAATGGAAACAACAGTGGCCAGTGCAATGCATATAAAATACCATTCATTCTTTTTGTTCCTTTTGGGTCTTATTGGGTCCTAGTTCAGACTCTCATTACTCATCTAAATTCTTTAGCGGGGGGGGGGCGGCTATAGTATCTTTTATTTTTATTTATTTATTTTTATTGAGGTATAGCTGGCACACAGTGTTAACATTAGTTTTAGGTGTACAGCATAGTGATTCAACAACTCTATAGGTTATGCCCTGTGTAGCCCAACCATCTGTCACCATACAGCGCTATCACAAGACCACTGACTGTATTTCCTATGCTGTGCCTTCACCCATTTTGCCCATCCCCCTCTTATCTCAGTCATTGAAAGAGTATTCCTGCTGCCAAAACTCAGTTTCTAAGCCCTAATTTCCATTCTATGAAGTGGGGGTAGCTGGAGCCCTTCCCCCACTCATATGGTTCTTGTGATAATTAACCTAGGATTAGGCACGTGAAGAGAGTAGGTTATTCCTTACTGGATAACAAGTGCTCAGTCCCTTTTCCCCTCTCAAGTCCCCTGCCCCCTTTGCGTGAATGCCTTATGTGCTTTGCAACAGATCATGCCACTCCCTCTTGAAGAAATTTTCACTCTCTGTTGAGTAGAGGTGATATGACTTTCAAGGTTCTATCGCTATAGCCCCAAGCCACTCTACACCTTCGTGCATTCTGTGAGGTATGTGCTGTATCTGGAACAAACTGGACATGTTCATCTCCTTATGCATGGTATCCCTCAAACTGGGGTCTTTCTTTTCCTTTCTTGGCTTCTCAAAAACCTGTTAGCACATATCTTGCTGCAGAAACTCTTGGAGATCTCCGTATCTCATTTCCACATCCCCAGCAGCACCACGGCACTCTGCTTGCACATCGCCCGAGTATTTCTTTTATTTTGCCTTTTTTTAATAGGTGATAATTTACAGGATGTGTCCCTACTAGGCTGTAGGCTCCCTCCGGGCTTCTATTTCTTTTATGTTTTTTCCCACAAGACCTTGCAGGGTGGAAGGAGCCCAGTTTGGTATGACTCATTTAAGACTTCAGCCCTTTCAGGGCACCTGGGTGGCTCAGTGGGTTGCGCGTCCACTCTTGGCTTTGGCTCAGGTCATGAAATCAGGATCATGAGATTCTGCACCGTCAGGCCTGTTGGGCTTCCCAGGCTTGCTGCTGCGTGTGGAGCCTGCTTAATATTCTCTCTCCCCCTGCCCCTCCTCCCCCTCGCACACCCACTAGCCCCAGAAGGGTCTGTGCCCTTGAAGCGTAAGCATTCATTTTGATGTGGTTGGCATTTGGCTGAGGGCTGAGTAAAGTCTCTAAAGGGCTGCAATACTCAGTACTCATGATATGCTAGACTTTCTCTTCCTTTACAATTTTTTCTAAAATGCTGTGCAGAAGGAAAAAAGGAAGACATAAAAACTTGCAATTCTGTCAACAAAGAGAAAGATTTCATATGTTTTCTTGTCCTGTATTTCTTGATTTGATAGTGATCTGGAAGTCTGTAAATTGCTTTCCCAGCTTCTCCTTTCTCCTGTGTCCCTTTTCTTCTCTCCATTTAGCTGGCATGTGCTTTGTTTTTTCCCTAAGTTATTCAGTGGAAATTGGAATTTTAATTTATTTGGGAAGATCTATGTCAACCTTACTCTGATTGGGGGTGGGGATGGCAACCAAGAGCCTAATAGGTAGGACTTCACATTGTAGACAAAGGCTTGAGAACTGATAAAGTCAGATGGCTCTATGTAATAGCTCATAAATGTTGGGATGTCGTTATTTAAAGGTGAGAAATAGAATGGGATTTTCTTATTTAAAGCCCTAGCTTCTTTGGGAAATGACTTCTACCATGAAACAAAGCAATTTCTTGCTAAAATTCAGATGCAACAAATTATGGTGTTCTGTATTACAGCTAACAAAAAATTTGAATTCTTAAAATCGAAAAATGTTGTCTAATGTTATTCCTTGATTTTCTTTTTTAAATCACCAAGATTGCAGAATCAGTTTGTTTCTACAAGGAATACATGGTTATGAAATTACATCCATCTTTAAGGCATTTTAGCACAAATTAATTTATTCACACATGTTACTGTGATTCGTTTGCTTGGGTCCCTAGGCCTTTACCTTTGCATCATGTCCAGTGTGTCCTTTGAGATGTTTTTGAGAGTAATTCTCTAAACAGGATTTGTGCTTCAGCATAAAACATAGATATGTGATTAACAGAAGTTTAAAAATATGTTTTTGCAAATTGCTTGCCCTCCCCCTTTACTAATCAGTCATTTGTGCTAACTGGATGTGGAGACAATTTAACGAATACAATTTACCACAGACTTGAGTAAAAAATAAATTTGATTCTGGAACACCACAAATTGTAGAATCTCGGAAATGAAAAGAACACTGAAAGGTCATCTGGTTTGTCCTTCTTCATTCAGACAGGATTGCACTTCTCATTACAGCTGGGTGAGAATCTATCCTAATTCTGAAGACATCCTGGAAAGAAGACTCACCAGCTTTCTCGTTATTGCTAATGTGAAACATCCATCACTTGTGGAAAATTTGTCTGAAGGACATCTAATTTCCTCATACTGGAGTTTATCCCATTTCCTTTAAATGAGTCTTCAGTGACGACCACATAAAATTTCTGTTAACCAACCATTTCAGAGAGACGAGATTGGGCATAAGGTGCTTAGAACAGTGTCTGGAACATAATAGGGTCTACAAGTGCCATAATAATAATTATCATGATTCTCATTGTAGATGGAGAGATTAGGGTCTTTGCCTGGTGATAAAGGAACACCAAGTAATTTGGGGATAAGCAGCTCTGACCGCCTGGTGATGGTTGATTTGGGTGTTGTATCCCGAGGCTGCATCCTGGCTCAGGGGAAGGAATGCGTGATTCATAGTTGACATGGGGGAAGGCAGGGGGCATGGAAGGAATGGACACACTATGCGCCAGCTGTTGGCCATCCCCATGATGATGATGGCAGGCTCTCTGGGGGCAGGGACTCTAACTTACTAGCTTTGGGTCTGTAGGACTTAGCACAGTGCCCAGCATAGAAAGACATGATACGAATTGAACACATAAGTGTTGACTGTTAGAAAAATCACTCAACAATATGTTATCATCCAAGTGGTATTCCTATCTTCCAGTATGGTTTTACAAATTTGCCCTTGAACATATTGCTGTTGCTCAGGTCAGCCTTCTCTTTTCCATTTTCTTTTATTTGGGCAAGGAGGTCCTTGTGACTCTCCTCTGAGGGTGCTTCAAGTTCATCCAGGTTATTTGTGAGTTAGAGAGGCCAGAATTAAACCCTGGGTCTCATTACAACCTTGAGCACTGTGAGGAGTTCTGGTATTTCCCGCTCTGTGCTGATGCTTCCTGACACCACGCTGGCTTTGTACGCACATAAGGACCAATAAAGTTCAAAGTCATGCGAGGTGTCACAGTGTTTCAGCTAATGGAATCAGAGGCTTCCGTGCAAAATTTTGCCCCGATCAGAGTTGCTGATCACTTTGCAAATCTAGCTATAAAGTTCTTGCTGGGAGACTTTAGCATCTTTAGCTCAGAGGAGCTCTTCCACAGCCACCTGAGTCACGCTGTTAAAGCCGTCTGCTTACATGAGGCTGGAGATGAGGAAAGGTGGAAAGGGAACAAGGGAATCCTTTTTAGTTCTCTTAGAGGAGATGTCATGCTGCTATTCCCCTCCACCTCCAAACTGTGCCCTGTAGGGTTTGTGTTTCTAGGGCTGAGGGTGGAGGGTGAATAGGGTGGACTGGAGCAGAAAGAAGGGACCACATCAAAGATGCAAGAAATTTGTATTCACCTAGGTCAACAGGGGCAGGAGCAGAGTGCTGCTTTTATTCCATTTCTCTCAGGTTAGATGAAATCGCGGGAATGTGACTCTTCCCCTGACTGCTCCCTGTTATCTTCTCTCTTAGTCTGTGTCTCTTGAATTTCCAGAAAAGGAGGATTCTGGAAGTGGACTGTGGTGGATAGAATGGAGAAGTTTTTATATTTCCTTTTTGTGGCTAGACTGCCCTTGTCCTGGGGCCTGCTGACCCTCTGGAATGACGAGAGAATCCTATGGACATTTTGACTGAACCGGCTGCTCTTAGGTGGTACAGTTAAGCCTGGAGAGTGTGGGTACAGCAGGCTTTTGGGGATCCCTCTGTCCTCATCAATGGCTTTGACCTTGAGCATTAGCCCAGAGCAGAAGGACTCTTGCAGACTGATGAGCAGTGAGCACATTGCTCTTTGTCTAATTCTTAGAATCCACACTGACTTTCTCTACATCACCAGCCCTAACCTTTTATGTCCATAAAAGTGCATCTTTTATGTGTGCTTCGTCTTCTTTTAAGTGAAATGACAGTCAGATGGGGCCCTCTTGCTTTTAGGAAGATGTGTGGTGCTATCTCGGCTGGGGAGGCAGAGGGAGTGAATGGAGGAAAGCATCAGGTCCAAGGTCAGCCGATTCTCCTGGTCACTTCTTTCCCCTCTGTCAGCAGTGCCGAAGTTGGACAGAGAGAGTCTGGGCACTCCGTAGTCACATCTGTGTTGGGCCACAAACACACTGGCAATACCTGACTCTATATTTATAGTCATCTCATTAATTTAACTCAGACAAGTGTCCTTGGCATTAAGAGCAGAAAAACGTTGCTGTGGAGAATTGGAATTTCAAAGAAGGTATCATCCTTGAAACTTTTAGACTATTCAGCAAAGGTCTTTAAGGTAGAGACCATAATGCATGTCCCCAGTACTCTATTAACAGACAAAATAAGGAAATTTTCTTTGATGGGAAGACAGCATAGCAAAGCAAGAAGCCAGCATTAGCCTACATGGTCAGGTGTCCAAACTCTGCCAAATGCCTGAGTTGAGTTGCTGAGTTTATTAGCTGTGTGACCTTGGGTGAGCTACTTAACCTCTCTGTGCCTCAGTTTCCTCTTCTGTAAAATGAGGATGCTATTATTGTCAGGATGAAATAAGCAGACGTACTTACAGGACTCGGCACATGGTAAGTGCTATATGAGTCTATTAACGAAATAAGCCTCTCTCCGCACTACCTGTTAATCTCTTGCCTTGGAGGGCCTGACTCAGTTGGTAGTCTTATCATTTGCCTCACTGGTCAGGCAAGACTGGGTATCTATTTTGTGGGACCCAGTACAACACGAAAAGACAGAGTGCCTTGCTCAAAAATCAGTAAGAATATCAAGATGGCAGAAGCAGGGCATGAAATTAAGTGTGGGCTCTTCAGGGTGTCCGTGCTTCTTAGCAACCGCATGGGTCACATACTGGTGAAGTGGGCCCTGGGGTCAGGAGTTAAGACTTCATGTACCTGACAAGGACCGTCCGGAACTGGTTTCAGGAATGGCAGTAGGAGACTATCTTGAAACTCTTTGATGATTTTACCCCAGAGTTTCAGCAAGGTGCTTTGCATCGAATAACAGATGTAAACCGTGTCACATACATCGGTAGGCAGTCTGAAAGGATTCGTTTGAAAAGGAGAGTACTTTTGATGGCAATGGATCCAACTTTTTTTTTTTTTTTTCCAGACTTAGCAGTTTTATCCTACACTTCCTCCAAGAGCTACATGCCTCCACAGTCAGTAATGAGGTTTCGAGAAACCATGGATTGTTGGGTGGGGCAGGCATGTGTGCCATGCTTAATGTAAGTGACTTCATGCAGAGAACTGAAATGACACAGATGATTCATTTACGCATTTATTTTCTATCTTATTCTACCAGACTGAAATGGAGAACAATGCCAGCAATTTTATAGACATTTTGACATAAAGGAAACAAGTATTTTGATGTTGAACAATTGTACAGACTACTACATGCATCTAAGTATGCTGATTGGTGCAGAAATATTGAGTTGATCAGCAAAACTACTCATACAAAATCACATTTTCTTTTTATGGAGTTAAAATGCAGCAGATATGGGGACACAGATACAAACACCATTAAATGGGAGAGGAAGGCATTGTATTAATGGTGCAGGCTGGACAGCTGAACAAACACGAGTACGCTAAATCGTACCCTCTTCACGAAACTGAAATCAGAACACCTCGTTTGCAAATATAATGAAAGAAAGCACGTGGAGGCAGATGAATGGTGTAAGATGACACTTACCACTTCTGCGGAAGCTTTAGCTTTCATTGAGAGTTTGTATTGAAAGTATTTCAACACAATATAAGATGAAATGCTAACGCTATTACGTGTATGGACAGGAAAGGATAACCCAACTGAGAAATCTTAAAACATAAAATACTGATTGTGCTTCTTTTCCTCTGCAGCATTCAGAGCATTCATAGAGTAGTATGAAAACCCTCGGAAACACTGAAGTGAATAAAAGTGAATGCGACTGTGCCCATAAGTCTAGTACCATGTGTAACTTAGAAATATGAAATTGTATTACTTAATGTATACAGCAATTGTAGGAACTATTCATCTAACTTGTAATGTCTGATACTCTATATTCCTTAGGTTTTAAAAATAGTTTTGAGTGTTTTTAATCTGGGAGATGTTAGGGATTTAATAGAAACTACTAAAATCCCTACAACTTGAGGGAAAAAAAAGACTAGGTTGCACGTCAACCTGTTTTATAGGGAAATCACCCACGATTATTCCCAGCAAGGCTTTTTATGTGCATTAACTACTGATAGCTTTGTAGTTTTGCCATAATGTTTCATACAATTACTTTGTGACTTTTCACAGAGTTGTCCTGAGTTTAACAATAAGATTATAATTCTAACATTAAACATTGAATTAATGAGTCTGGGAATTAGACGTGTTTGTTTTTAATAATATATGACTCTATTTAACCAAAAAAGCAGTGGATGATTCAGGCTCCCCCTCCTGACCCTAAACACACTCATGTTCGCGTGCTCACATATACAAACACATACAGCCTTCCCCAAGAGCCAATCAGCTTTTCAAAAAATACACACGATGAACTTTCGTTTCCCCCCACTCAACTCATTTGGAGATGTGCCTTTCTATATTAGCTTTTCTTTTCTTCCTTCCCCTTCCCCTTCGCTTCTTCCTCCTTCCTCCTCATCCCCACCCCCCAAGATGCTGGTCTTTGAACATCTATACATGTTCATTTTGTAGATTCCCAACTTTAGTTTTTGGAGACCAAAGTGAAAATAAGGTATCCTCTTGACTACTGGACATCACTAGATGCATCACTCCTGAGGAATGTATATTCTTATACTGGTGAAAACAGCTAACAGGTAAGAGTTCACCACAATATCTTCTTTTTATTTCACACATAACAGTGGTGAAAGAAACCATTTAAGGCAGGTCTACGTTGGCAATGGCAAATGATTTAAGCAACTAAATAGGAAAACCGGTAGCTATTTCTCTTTAGTTTGTTAGTAGGCAACACTTTTTAAATGGAATTATTCGACATATTTTAGACTACATAGCTATGGTATAGAGGTTTGTATTACAAGCCTGAAAAGACAGTTAGAAAATACTACCTCGGTATTTATGGTAAAGAACACACAGATGGAAATGATTCAGTGAGCCACTTTAAAGGCGTGAGTACGCTGCCTCAGTCCTTTTTTGGGCTAGATGTTGAGTAAGCAGTTTATAGTCACGTTTGTACTGTGGCCTATGTACATGACACTGTCACATAGTGTGTCGACATAATAAGATGAGACAGCCACTCAGCAGCTTTTAAATGCAGCACACACGGATAGTCAACATTGAGCTTTTATATAAGCTATGTAGAGACAGGTAATAACTACATTTAGTGAACTGGTTGGATGGTTTAATGCTTTATCTGAATGCTATTTAATAAGCTAGGAGCTTTATTTTTTTGAGAAAACAGGTAGGAGCACAGTATTCGTTAGGCTATAACTAAATAGTAAGATCTAAACTGCCGTGCAATTATGCTTTAGATCATGAATTACTTTTCTAAGCATCAGACAACTGATTGAAACCCCAAACTAAGTAATATGTTATACTAAAGCTTTCATAAAATTCCTAGTCAAAACGGAACAAAACAAAACCCCCCATCAAAATCAAAATATTATTTTCAGTTTACCAGTGATGGATACTGGATAGTCTGAAGGTGAAATTTTAGTGTATCTTGGAAACTCCTTTGCAGATTCAATGGAAGATCTTCCCAAAGTCAGTCTGTCTCTAATACTGGAGTTAGTTGCCCCCCTCCCCGGGTTCCCCATGATTTGGTCGGAGTAGTTGTACTTCGTGTAAAGACTCTGCAGTGTGCTGCATCATATGTAGTCCCT
This sequence comes from Callorhinus ursinus, assembly GCF_003265705.2. NCBI lineage: Eukaryota > Metazoa > Chordata > Mammalia > Carnivora > Otariidae > Callorhinus > Callorhinus ursinus. Next base: position 23,412,728 of record NW_027397067.1, on the reverse strand, counting down.
GGTCATGACTCAACTCTGAAGCTCCTTGTGGGAAATAAGGGTTCCATCTAATTTTTTTCTGACGTGGCATTTTTAAATTGAAATAGAAAATGAATTTCTTCCTGTTACTTTTCTTGGTCCATAAGATTTTAATATTGACAGAAAGGCAAAACAAAAAGTCTCTGGTGAAGCCTAATGATAATCCACACTTTAGAATATAAAAACACATTTAATAAAGAATTCTTTTTAAATCGAAAGCTTTTATTCTCATTTTATAGTTTATTCTGGCAAATTGTCAATTGTGGCAAATCTGGAACCAAATTTGGTTATGAATTACTTCGTATATAAATATATATCTCCTTAGGTTCACAAATATTGAAAGAATAAAGATGGAAGAGTGTGTTGCAGTCACATGCCTAAGTATGTTTAATTTTTTGCTAATAAGGAGAGTGTAAAAGAATCTTCAAATAGATAATAAAGCTAAAGTCTTATAACTGTAGGAAGCTGATTTTTCTTTAGAAGAAGTTGACATTTTTCTATTAAACATTAAAAATGTAAGGCTGTTAGGTAAAAAAAGAAATCACATTACCTAAGTTGTCATAGCACGTTATTTGTCCACACGAGGTGGAGATACATATATATGTAAACAAATAGAATGCATATATATGGAATTTAGCAAATAAAATATTCTCTATTTTAAAATAGCAGTAAGTGAAAATCTACATTTATACTCACACACATTTAAAGTTTTGAGTGTTTAGAAAGCCAGAGAAAAATCTTAGAAGACTAAGTAATTAGCACACAAATGTGCATTGAATGGTTTCTTCTGGAATATTTTCAAAAAAGAAAACGAATACCTCCTGTCAGGTATTGTGCATGGTGCTTTACTATATACCATCTGGTTTTTTAATTTATCATAGTCCTTTTAAAGAAACTCACAGTCAAATGAGAAATATTAATTTCAAACGACCACCTAAAGATATTTTTATACAAAGAACTTAAAAAGAAATCCTAATCCATTTTCAAATGATTTCTAATTGTATGTACAGCAAAGTACAATATTTCGAGATGGACTTTTCTTCATCCCAAATACCTTTTGCTGAAGTTCTATTTAAATTGCTATAACATAGGTTTTGGCCAAGAACCTTATAAAAACTACAGAGTTATATCAATTTTCCCCGATTGAAATGTTTGCTACCATTGAAAGTGAAAAGGGTAATATTGGTATTTTCCCTTTTGGGTACTGCCCTGAAAACAGACACACTAATCGGTTGCCCACAGAAATTTAGTGGAAAGTGCATTTAGGATGATATCTGGTGACAAATCAGTGAGGAGACACCACCTTTCTCATCAACCTAGCTATTTACCTTTGAAGTTCAAGAACTTAATAGAGGCTTTAAAAAATTATTTTTTTTGTTAACAGGGGGAGAAAAATACAGTGTCATTGCTTTGATGGTCAAACCGTACTGTTACACTGTGTTGAGAGTTCCTTTGTCCTCAGGCTTCTCTGACCGCCTGGACAGCTTCCTGGTATTCTTAGCTTTGGGCTTCAAGTTGCTATTGCTAATGGCTCAATTGGTCATGCCCTTGACTTGAGACCAGAAGTACTATAGTCAGGCAGACCCTAGGGGAGGATTGCTGGTGGGCACTGCAGACAGGAGAGGAATAAAAAATCTGGATAAGCAGGATCTGAGTTTGATCAAAAGAATCTGTTTCCAAACCAGGATGGTGAGACTTGAGAAGAAGGTATAAGGGAGTGAGGTCAAGTCCCTCCCACAAATGGTTCCCGTTGTACACCGGGCACAGTTAAATAATGTTCATAAGTTGTCCAATAACTTCCCCTTTGAACATGTTTTCCCACTTACCCTCACTTCTTCAAAGAAAGCAAAGAAACAAAGAAACACACAAGCAACTGTATAAAATAGAAAAGCTTTCGGGTTGAAAACAAGGTGCTAAGAGCAAGACATAGTCATTAAGCTGTCAAATGAAAGATTATTAAAAATGCTTCAGTGTGCTAATGGTACCTTATATTTGCTTAATAAACCTTTTTTATACATTCACTGTTGAATTTCTAATGGTTTAATATACCTCTTTAAAATTACATAAATTTAAAACTTGGCTATTGTATGACAAACCCGTGTTTTGTAAATTGCAGGTTTTTCTTTTTTTTTTTTTTTTCCTTTTCTTTCTTTGGCTTTGAACTAAATAGGAAAATTTTGCCAATTCTTTAGTGAGATTTTCATGCCATATATATATATATATATATATATACATACACATATATATATTAATTTTGGCTATAGCATTTTTTGTAGAAGTAATTTGAGTAACATTAGTACATATTACTTTCTATGTATCTGTTTCCTTTACAAAAATTCTAATTTCAAGTAAACATTATGATGTGAGTATTGCAGGTTTAAAAATCAGCCTAACCCATATGCTGCAAATAAGAACATTAGAAGTATCTTGGTTTAAAGATGGCAGAAATCTGGCTGTAATAGAATTTCTGGCCAGCACCCACAGATGTCTCTTAGGAGTTTAGAAACCATCTATTTTTTCACCAGGGTCAATTCAGGGGCATTTTGGGTTCTATTTGTAAACTTCAGGAAGAATGGAGACTGTAGGTTTTGGAGTTAACCAACCAAATGACTTTATCTTCACAGGTTCATGATTCTTAAAAAAAAAAAAAAATCACTCTTTTGAGTTCTCTGTAGCTTCCCGCTCATAGTGGAAAGGTCACAGTGCATTTACTATGTAGTCAGAGCCCACACTAGGGCACCGCTAAATATTTAGCAAAACCTGTGATTCTGTTTTGATTTGGAGGCAGCAGGTAGAAATATTCTGAAAGTGCCATGCAGAAAGTAGTAACAATTTTATCAGGTATTTTGGAATAAGAAAAATAACACTGAGAAATGATCACTGCAGAAACGTCTAGGACGTAGTTGTGATTTTGGCTACATGCACGCATAACGGAAGGTGTAAAATGGTAGAAAACTTTCTTTCAAGTCCTCATTACCGATTCCTTTCCAGGCAAATAGAGAATTGCACTTCCTCTCAGGCCGACCACTAGAAGGCACTCAGCATGGAGAATAAACAGCAGATGGCAGCCCGCAACATCCTTTCTGAATCTGCGTGTCTACCTCTGGTCGGTTTTCACGATTCTGTGTCTGTTTCCCTGAATCTTTGATTTTTGAAAGCCTACTTTTTTTGTTTGGTATGCCATTTCAGAGCCTTTTTAGGTTAAAGTGAAACAAAAATAACTGAAAGAAAAACCATTCGGCCATATTGTTTGCCATTACTGCCCATAGTGGATGGGGGAGAAGCTACTTGCTCATTAGATTTTCATGAGACCAGCAGGTTGTGATAGCTTCTATCACAGCATGTAGGCTGAGATTTAAAAAAAAAAAAAATCAAACGGAACAGTTATGGGAGTAGAAAAACAATGAATTTCAACAGCATTTTTGCTAGAATTATATTTCCTTTGGATGAGGGTGTATTCCATTGAAATACACCATCACTAGATCTCAGACAGCTACTATGATTTTAAACATGTATGTGTAGAAAGTGTTTGTGGTGGTCATTCAGATCCTAGAGTAGGGAATGAAATAAATAATTTGAGTCTGAGGGAACATAAAAATGGATTACAGGAGTTCTCAGACTACAAACTCAAACATATCGCCATACTATTTCCCACTCACCCTGTGGAACTGGATTTCACTTGGGAATATAATCTCTTTAAATACGAAATCTCTTCTAGACGGTAAAATGGAGGGGATAAACTGCATAAATTAATTTCTGGCCCATGGAAGACAATCAATGTTAGTTGAATGAAATATTTTATCACAGCAATCTGCTACTCTGTTAAATCATAAGAAATGATTTATTCAGAAGAGATTAAACTTGGAATGATGGTCTCAATTGTGAATTTCATGTCAATAGTAAGTTTAAATTTTATAAAAGCATATACACGTACCTAATATAACTTTCTCTGCTTAAAAGACATGTTTAGTTTACTCACATATTTCTTTCTTTCTTCCTTCTTTTTTGTACTTGTATCTTTTGCTGGCCTCTGTTGTCTTATTATTAAAGAGAATCTTCCCCACCTCCCTTTATATGGATTTTTATAGATTAAAACCCTTTGAGATTTAAGAAGGAAGAGATTATGCATTAATGGTAATGGTAAATAGGACTTATGCAATTACCTCAGCTGTTTTAAAAAGGCAAGTAGAAGAAATGGTTATTGAAACCAATAGCATTATATTGCAGGACAGCATTACATTACAGTAAGCATGAACTTCAATAATATAGAACCAAGGTTTTGGAGTTGGGGCCTTTCCTCTTTTCTATTAGGGATGGGCCTTGGAGCATTTCCATTTTTTACTTAGATTTTTGTAGGGTCTTCTTTTTCTTTATTTTTCTTTTCTTAGTTCTGTTTGGGTGAGGACAGTAGCAGTGGAAAATAATGTATTTTCAAAGTCACATAGATCTGGTGAATAAATCCCTTGAGTCAAGCTATATAATAGAATTTTAAATATCCTCCATTTAGAAATTCAGGGGGCTAAACAAAGAATAGTGATACATTGCTAAAATGTTGCCTGTAGTCAATGGGAAGTAAGACAAGCCATAAAAATGGTTTAAACCACATAACCATCATCAAACTATTAAAATATAAAATGTGTTATAGACTTTTCACTGGTATTGAATCTTGCTCTAGTTATTAGTGATAGACCATTACTAGGAATTTTGACAAGCAATATGCCTAATTAAAAAATTATTTTACAATTTATCAGATCAAGAGGAAAGACAACCCATAACCTCACTCAGTCAGGTTAACAATTTGTTATCTCATGTAAATCTAAATTGTGACAAAAATAATTATGTATCAGACTTCCGTTTATGCCATCTATCTATTTCTTAGGAAAACAGTTTGCTGGAAAAGCATTTCACTTGTTCTTGTCATCTGCTTCCCTGGTTTGATACTGAGTGATTTTTTCCATACTCAGAAGAGACATTTTTCAGTAACCCAAATGATCCTCAGCCTGGTTGTAAATGGGCCGGGCAGTAAGCTCCATGAGGCCAAGGGTTGTACCCTTGTACCAAGCACAGTGCCTTCTCTGGAATACAGAGGTGCTCACCTCGTATTTAGGGGTATACCTAGTTTTTAGTAACATAGAGGTGCTCACCTAGTATTTGCTGAATGAATGAACAGTGAAATGACAATTAAATTCAGTTAGACAAAATTTTGGAATTAGACTAGAAGTAGTTCTAAAATTCTACTTGTTTTTGTTTCAGAAAATCAAGTGGCTTCCTTCAGCCCTCTGCCTAATATGTATGTCATGTTACATCATGAGCTATGAAATTCTTTTCTTTCACCCAAGGGTGTGGATCTTATGACCAGAGTTCTAAATTGGCAAACATATGCTAAAGATGGTCAATGTCCTTTATCTTCAGTCATTACCATTGGGCATGATTCACTGTTGCTTTAAGCAAACTGCATGACTATAAATGCACCTCAAGGGTTTTATTTTGTTTTGTTTTTTACATAATTTCAGATACTAACAGGAAAAAAAAAACTTAATGAAACATACTGTGGTACGTTGGAATGACGGACTTGACGCCAGACAACATGGATGAAGCCAGGTTCTGCTATTCGCCAGTGACCTGTGTCAACTTGAAAAAAATGCATAACCTCTCTGGTCCTTTATTGATAAACAATACCTAATTCAGAAGGCTGCTGTGAGGATTAACTTCAAGAAGAAACTATAAGTAGGGGCGCCTGGGTGGCTCAGTCGTTAAGCGTCTGCCTTTGGCCCAGGTCATGATCCCGAGGTCCTGGGATCGAGTTCCGCATCATGCTCCCTGCTGGGCAGGGAGCCTGCTTCTCCCTCTCCCACTCCCCCTGCTTGTGTTCCCTCTCTCGCTGTGTCTCTCTCTGTCAAATAAATGAATAAAATCTTAAAAAAAAAGAAACTATAAGTTACTTTACATACATAAGGCTTTTTTTTCCCCCTATTCAAATTCCAAGAGAAAATAGTTGAGTTGTTGGCTTTCCCCAGCCTGTGTCTACATGAGAGTAAGACTGTTTTGACAAGAAATTAATGAGAACAGACACTTGGCATATACTCTCCTTGTTACCAGATCTAGTCACATCAGGACAATGCTTGATCTAAATGCTTGCCTCAAAGCGGTTTTGCCAGAGTGGAGAAATTTCTAGTGGAAATATTTAGAGACAAATTAGATCAACTCCAGGGACTCACTTAATTATGTCACTCTTGTATTTGTGATCCAACCCAAGACATTTATCCACGTGTCCATTTCCATACTTTCATGATTGACCTCAGTCTTTGAGCTAAGATGATCTTACGGCCATTTGCACTGGCTATTAAGATAGCTAGAAGAATCAAATTAACCATTCTTGAGATCGTGTTATTTTGACTTCATTCAAATAGTCTCTACTCACTGACGTTTGTCCTTGGTCACTGGGCTAGCTCCTGATGTGTACCCTTTCCCAGTAGCAGAAACCTCCAGTGCGCCTGAAGGAACCAGTCTACGTCCCCGTCATTCATGCAGTGCTTCTTAAACTGGGGATATATTTTTCAAGGGGTCCAAAAGAGGTATATGAAGTCATAAGAGTATCAATTTTACTAGTTGGTAAGCAATATAAAACATCATTTCTTTTATATTGAAACATATGGAGTAAAATGCAGCATTTACATGAATTTTAATGTAAAAATAAGACTTCAAAAGAATTCTGTGCTTGGTATATCTGCAGACCATTTTAGGCATACACATGTTCATTCTCTGCGTTAGCTGCAGTTCATTGAAAACGTTTAGGAAGTGCTGCAGAAGTGCATTCTGGGAGCCTTCGGTTCCCAAACTGCCTCCCTGTGAAACAACAAAGTCAGTTTTTTTTTTTTTTTTTTTTAGAGGAGCATTTTATTTTTCTCCTAGCTGAAGACTTTTGGCTCAGAGGGGCTAAGAAGAATGGAAGGTTAAGTTTCCCATAAAATGTTCTTGAAAATTCTCTGAAACTTAAAAAATATTAAAGGAAAGAAGTTTTTAGGGAAAATGCTTCCAGGGTGGAATGTCTAGGATTCCTTATCTAGGTAGGATTTCTAACATGAAGCATTCTGGAGCGGGTTCTTAGTAGAAAGCCTAATGGACACTGAAAGTGGGCATTACTGAACTATCAGGGCAAAAAGACAAATCCACCTGTGCAGACAGATAAATGAAAAAAAATTGAGATTCAACAATACAGAGACATTAGAAAATAATTGTTTTGTTAGACTATGTCAAGAAAATGATTTTCATGACTTATTTGCTATTCATCTAACAGCAGACACACCTGTTTGACTTGAAAAACTACATGTAGAAAATTCGAACACTCTAGATTTACAAAAACAGATCAACATTTCATTTTAGACACTGAAATAAGTATGAGTACTGTAAATATCAATGGTTAATGACCATAAACCCTTAAAGGTTATGTCTTGAGACAAACATGAAAACCATTAAGAAATTCTAAGCACAGTGAAAAAGAAACATTTAAAATTGTTTTTAGCAGTAAGGATGCTTGGATTTCAACTAAGATCAAAACTTGTTTTCTTATCTGAGATATAATGACCAGATTCTGTTAATAAATGTCATTCCTAAAGCCTTAAACTCTAAACATTTGGGTTGTCTTCTGCCAGTGTTATCGTAATTTTAAAAATAGAATACAATTTAGAATTTGTTTTTTCTTTAAACAAAAGTTGTGCTTTAAATTTGGTCTGGAATTTTCCCAACTCTTTCCATGAACTACACACACACACACACACACACACACACAAATACACACACACACACGTACAAAATGCATTATGCTGAGGCAAAACTTGGGACATTCCTGAGAGACCAAGCTATCGTATTAATTTGAAGTCTTAAGGGAGCTGAGAAAGAGTTTTGTCTTGGGTTCATTGGGGTAAAACCGAGACTAAGAGGTTTTCAACGCTTATCCAGAATGACACATCTAGTAGTTGCAGATCTGGAACCAGAGCCTTCGTTTCCTGTGAAGCAAAATGGATTCGACCGACCTGGGCTCTTAGCACAGACTTCACCAACGTGTCTTAACTCCTCTGGATTTCAGTGTTTTCAGTTGAAAAGGCTGGAGTGGCTTTCAACAAAGGTAGTCCTGACGATGCTTGGGGACGTTGGAAACGTGAGGGGGTGTTTCTAGCTGCTGCAGTTAGGGGCAGGTGCCTACTGGCCTCTGTGGGGCTCCTGAAGCGGTGGTGTCCCCTCCCCCCACTGGGAAATATTGGGCAACCCGTTACCAGCCTAGGGCTCTTTTTATGGTAACTCATTTCTGAACCCAACTAACCATACAAGGTGTGGCAGTCTCACTTAAATAGCTTTGCTTTTAGTTTGTCAAGTCACTTTTTGGAATTCCCGTTTTGGCATATCTGCATTCTATCTTCAGTTCTTTAGATAGAAAAGTTTATGTTGGCTTCAACTGGAAAATATCGTCATCTTTCGATGGTCAACATACAACTGGAAAAAAAAACAAAAAACAAAAAACCTAATTTCCAAATGTGGAGTGACACTTAAAAAAAAGTTTAGTTGTATGATACAACCTTTGACATATTTTCAGGCTTTTAGGCTGTGGCAAAATTAGATACATAATTGGCAAAATTTCAAGCTTCAATTCCAAATTTGCCGATATCTGGTCATTAAATCTTGCCTATTTTCATGATTTATAAAGAAAACCACAAGTGCCACAACTAAGCAGAAGCACAAAAGAAAAATGCACCCTATAAACTACATCACAATAAAAATACTGTATTCCTTTAAACAAATGTACTTTTAAGAGCTTTATAACCCAAAGCAAGATATGTGAGATGGTTTAAGAAGAGGTTGCAATTTTGCAACAAGAAGTCTGTACAGCAACTCCAGGCAGTAGCTGCGAAGGAAGTAGCTGTGTCTCAGAAACTTGTTTCCATACGTTCTTGACAATTTTGCATCCCGGGTCCCATTATTTACAAAGTACGCATTTTGCAAGCTCAAAGCACCTTGGTCCTCGAAATTACCGAATGCATGCAATGACATTTCATCCTTTCATGTGCAAATTCTAAAATTCATTGTAACAGAAAAAAATTAAAAGTTGGAAATCTGTCTACAATTCGAAATGAAAGGATCAAAAATGTCAGACATTGCCGAATACTGGTTCCTAATAGAGCTCTCTTTATTTGTTCACTGTTCCTCAGTCATTTTTGTTTGTTACAAAATGCAGTCTTGACTCTTTATTTAAACAGTACTTAAACTAAACTGTTCATGCCATGCAAAAATAACATTTTATGCACTTTTTTTGTGGGGGGGGGCTTCCCATGTTTTTAGTTCACAGGCATTATTACCGCATTTTTAAGAAACAAGTTTTTATTATTATTATTATTATTATTATTGCTTTTGTAACTAGTCACATGCTGGTTTCACGTGTGGGACAATAACCTGTGTCTCCTGGGTTGGAATGAATTTCTGGGGCAAACAAGTGGTTTTCCATCTTGCACCCTTCTTGACTATTGTCCTTTTTTACTTCCGCCACAGCATGGTAAATGTCTTGCCTACAGTTGTGACTTGGGTCCTGCGGGGAGGAAGAGCCCACACAGGCCTCCTCTCTCAAAGGGTCTCTTCCATCACTAGGCTTATCTGCAAAGCAGTTTGGGCTGGAGTCGGCCTGCTTGTCCTGCCTGGGCCCCTGCAGCTCTAAGAAGTCATCGTCGTCGCCAGTGTCTATTTCCGTGAAGCTCCTCCTCTCTCTTGTCGAGAAAGGAAAGAGTTTCTGCTTGGGAAACCTAGGCGTCAGCCCTTTGGAAGGTCCCTGACAGTGTGCGGGAACCTCGGCGCCCAGCAAGGCTCTGTCTCCCTGGGAGGGGGTTTCCTCGAGGAGGATGGTGCTGATGAGCTGAGGGGTGGCGAGGGAAAAGTCCGCTGTCGTGACCGGCAGCGGCCTGGCTGTGCTGGGCGGGGTCTGTGGGGCACTGCCTCTGTTTTCCTTAAAGTTCACTTTGAGCGACCTGGATTTTAGGGGGTTGCTGCCTTTCAGCGAACTCTTAGGGCTCTCGGAGGTACCGTCCGACGGCAAAGGGCCGTGGAGCCCACTTTGGTAAGCGCTGTTATCGAGGCTCACAGTTCCGTCGACCGGAGCGTATTCCAGGATGGCATCCCTAGCCCCGGGCCCCTTCTCTCTGCTTAGTGTTAGAAACGGGGGCCCCCTGGCTCTTTGGCGCTCTTCAGTTGCCGTGGGGTCAGGCGGGAACTTCATCTGCAGGTGGGAGGCGGACAGCGGCGGCAGGGGCGACCGCTCGGTCTCCGTGAAGTCGGTGGCGCAGCTGGTGAAGCTGTCTATGCTGGACGTGCTCTTCATGTCCACCACGCCCTCGGTCTGCGCCACAGCCAGCTGCTCCTGTGGGCAGACCACTTCTTCCATTTCTATCTCCTCCTCGTACACCGAGGGCCTCTCGGGCGGCTCCTGGCAGGCCGGGTGCGGCTGAGCGGGAGGCTGTGTCTTGGTGATCTCGTTGTACAGCATCTCCAGTTTCTGCGCGCTCAGGTGCTGCGGGCTGGAGGAAGAAGTGTTGTTCAGCTGCTCGTGGGAGTCTTTCTGGCTAACCTCCTGGTACTTATTCTCGAAAGATTTGTTGGAGCTTGTTTCCGACAGAGCTTTCCTGGCCCACTTCCACCGGCTCGGGGACAGGTGATTATCATCAGCCGAGTCCTTGGTACTGGCTGACTCTCCTGCCTTCTCCACGGCCACATCTATCAGTTCCATGCTCCGGGCAAAGGCATCTTTTAAGTTCATAGAAACAATGCTTCCGTTCCTCTTGGCCCGCTCAAGGGCCTCTCTCCTTTTAATTGCCTTCTCCTGGCGTTTCTGCTCCTTGTAAAACTCAGAGAAATTATTCACGATGATTGGGATGGGAAGGGCAATAACCAGGACCCCGGCAATGCAGCAGAGGCCTCCCACGATTTTCCCTAATAATGTCTTCGGGTAAATGTCACCATAGCCCACAGTGGTCATGGTGATGGTGGCCCACCAGAACGATGCTGGGATACTGGTGAACTTGGTGGCATCTTCATCCTTCTCAGCAAAAAATACCAGGCTGGAAAATATCATTATCCCCATGGCCAGAAATAAGATCAGTAAGCCCAATTCGTTGTAACTCCGTCTGAGGGTGAACCCCAGGGACTGCAGGCCTGTGGAATGTCTGGCGAGTTTCAGGATCCTGAGGATGCGCATGATCCGGAAGATCTGAACCACACGCCTCACGTTCTGGAACTGCAGCACGCTCTTGTTGGACTCCGTGAGGAAGATGGTGACATAATATGGCAAGATGGCCAGCAAATCAATGACATTTAGTGGGCCTTTAAAGAACTTCCACTTATTTGGTGAGGACAGGAAGCGTAAAAGGTACTCCATGGTAAACCAAGCGATGCACACAGCCTCCACATGTGCTAATTGGGGGTTGTCGTTGGGTTGTCCGAATTCATCCATTGCCTGCAGCTCTGGTAGAGTGTTGAGAGACAGAGCGATGGTGGAGAGTACAATGAACAGGATTGACACAATGGCCAAGATCTGGAAGAGAGAAGGAAGTCCAAGTTAGCAAATGCTCTTCGTGGCTTAGGCAGCTGGCAGACACATGGATTCGCGGTTCTTTCAACAATGTGAATTGCTCAAAGATATTCCAGGAAGGTAACTCTACAGCCTAAAATGCCCTAACTAATGCAAACACATTCACTTTTTATGAGTTCATCTCATTTAGAAGCCCAGTGTAGCACCCATTTAAATTCCGGGGGCCTAAACAATTTGGAAAAAAAAAAAGAATCCATCCCTCACCCCTGCCTTTGTTCTCGTGTGAGTAACCACCTTTTGCAATCGCCTTGGGGAGCAGTCTCCCTTCTCTTAGTTTTGTTATTTTTTTCTCTTAACCACCTGGTTTGTGTTTCTTGAAGTGAATCACCTGACATGCCACATATGCTAGGCAGAATTCATGGTTTCTAGGAGTTTTGTTCTGCAACTAAAACCACATATGCAGACCTACACACGAGAGATAATATAGCACTCGGTACAACCGTGCTTCTCGTACAACAAATACCATTTATACGGGAAGCACTGGCGGCAGAACAAAATTAGGCTAGCCCTCAGCCTGGGCTATGGGGACCTCTGGACAACACCATGTGGGAAAGGAAGATTAGAGCTAACTGCGTTCCGTCAAGGAAGGTTTCATAAAGAGCTTGTTGACCATCCACGATGATTCTGGTGCAGAGCAAACATTTTAGGTGGAGGAAAACGCATGATGTCAGAGGTGGCAGGAAAGAGGAAGAGCTCAGTGAGAAGTAAGAAGATGGGATGATAGGATTTTAGTCAGTCTGAGCTCTGAACCTGGCTTTATCGCCTCCTATGTAACCTTGGGCAGGTTTTCAACCTCTCGTTGTCTCAGTTTACAAATCTGCAGAACAAAGACAATGGTCATAGCTGTTTCCTGGTTGTTGTGACGATTACATGACACACAAATATTGCTAAATAAATGAAAGGCACTCGTATTAGTAGAGGCTGAAATGACCAGGACTTCAGTCTGGAAAGACAAAGGCCAAGAACAGGTATGTGGGACATCTGTGAAGCCATGCACCATACAGACATCCCAAGTAGGAATTTCTTTATAAGGCTGAGATTTTTAAGGCCGAGCATGAAGATTAAGGTTTGAGAGCAATGGGAGGAAGCACTTTTTTGCTTAGTAAAGACTCTGCATGTGGGACACATACTTCTTGGTGAAGTAGGAAGCCTCTCTTACTTAGCTTAGGTCTGGCTTGGTTTCAAATGACCTTTGTCCATGATCTTGGGAGCTGTCATTGGTCTCAGTTATTATATGTAGCTCTGAGAAAAATATCCTGACAGTGACTATTTTTTTTTTTTAAGAGTTTGTTTCTTTATTCATGAGAGACAGAGAAAGAGAGAGAGAGGCAGAGGCAGAGGCAGAGGGAGAGGGAGAAGCAGGCTCTCTGCTGAGCAGGGAACCTGATGCGGGACTCAATCCCAGGATCCCGGGATCATGACCCGAGCCGAAGGCAGATGTTCAACCATCTGAGCCACCCAGGCGCCCCCTGACAGTGACTATTTAATTTAAAGATTTAGCATCCAGTAAACGTTTCAAAGGACAATGATTAAGCAGCTTGAGACCCCACAGCTCAGTAAACCTGAGATCATGAAAAAATTAGTTTGCCTCTAACTGACATCAGGACTTGTAAACGACAGTCTTCTCCTGTTCTTTCTCCCTCCATTTTCCTCTTTACTCTTGTGAATTTCTCTTCTTCTGGGTTACTCTCCTGACCCTTTCTCCTCATATGCCTCCTTTATAACTTTCATTGTTTTTTTGTTCTTGTTCTTCCAGTTTCCATCTCTCCCCTCAAATCTCTATTAAGTAAAATCACAGTATGACGTATTTCAGAGTGTGTTACAGATTTTGAATAAAGATTTATGGTTCCTTAACTTATAGAACAGTATTTTACGATTAGTATTTTATATATTTTTCTTGAACAAAACTAAGGTAAGTACTTTTTACCTGAGTATACTTCAGGATTTCCTTGAAAAGTGTGGATCAATGAAATCACAGTAGAAAAAAGGTTCTCTTCATCCTATTCTAAAAGATTGTGGAGGCTAAAGTTAGAAATCCTCTCAGAAGGTTTAGATAAATCCATGGATAATGGATTCAGAGGGTTTACTAAGGGCAATTTGGGAATGTTCACCTTGAATCTCCACCCACAGAGGCCAATGGCATGGTGACGCTGACGAAATTTTGCCCCAACATTTCTTAGGAAGCACTGGTCAGGTCACATCCGTTCTTATGCTCTTACCATGAGTAACCAGGTCCCTCTGTACTTTCTAGAGGGTCGTACTGTCGTATAACAGGTGTATAATATTAAGTGGGCATTTTAAGTGCTGGGATTTCTGCCATCATTCTTGTTCTGCCAATCCATACTCTAGATTTTCCATATCTTATCTGTTCACCTGCCCATTTTGGATGCATCCTCCTGATGCTTATCACTTCAAAGAGCAAGGAGAGAAGTAGAAATACAAATGAAATCATCCTATTATCTTCCAACCCTTTTGGACAAAGAACAAAAGTGGATGGTCCAGGGTAGACCTTCAGTTTTCCTTGACTCCCTAAATCACAGCTAGACTGTAAGTCATTTGACTTCAGTAGCTAATTTTGGGAAATAATGAAACACTGTATAGTACTAATGCGGTCCATAGTCTAGTTGACCCCAACTTAACACATAGGGTTACCTTTTATACCTGGAAATTCAGCACAGGCACAACATGATTTGGAGTACATTTTTTCCCCATCCCCCCCCAAAGATTCATTTACTGAATTGGAGAGAGAGGGAGTGGGGCAAAGGGAGAGGAGAGAGGAGAAAGAGGCCCAGGCAAATTCCAAACAAAGCACAGAGCCTGATGCGGGGCTCAATGTGATGACCCTGAGATCATGACCCGAGCCAAGACTAAAAGTCGGACGCTTAATGACTGTGCCACCCAGATGCCCCTGGAGTACATTCTTGAAGGAAAAGAATGATTACAGAAAAAAAAACCAAACACCCCAGCTCTTAGCAACCCCCATTCGTGTTAAAGAAGCCATAGGTACTGAAGTGCATTATTTTCTGTCTCATGTTCAAATTTAATCTGTCAAAAGCCATTTGCTCTCAGTTTATAGAAATGGCTTATTTTAAGTATCTTTTGAAGCTTGGAGTTCTCCCAGAAAGACAGTGCTGTAGATAAATTATTCAATATATACCAAAGATGATGTGTAAGACAATAAGCCAAATGGGAGTTTATTGTTTTATTGTAGAGTTTTAAAACAAAATAAATATATCAGGGCGCCTGGGTGGCTCAGTCGTTAAGCGTCTGCCTTCGGCTCAGGTCATGAACCCAGGGTCCTGGGATCGAGCCCCGCATTGGGCTCCTGGCTCAACGGGAGGCCTGCTTCTCCCTCTCCCACTCCCCCTGCTTGTGTTCCCTCTCTCTCACTGTGTCTCTCTTTGTCAAGTAAATAAATAAAATCTTAAAAAAACAAAATAAATATAATAAATGTGACATTTTGCTTTAAACTACAGGATCTACTTCTAAACATGGATATTTTTTTAGTACGGCAAACCCTGTACTTAGTATGGCATTTAGGCTTTGCCTCTTTTATCCTAACTACACACAAGTTAGATTTTTAATGCCTGTCACCTCTACCAACCGGCCTCCAGAGCTGGCTACATGCCTCAGCCCTAGCAAGGAGATTTAGGTCTGCACATTGCAAATGAAGTGGACATGCAGAAATTGCAAACAAATGATCTGTGTGAGATTGGCCAAGTCCCCTGGAGATTTGGATTAGATCACCTCCATAGCCCCTCTCACCTCTCACATGTGATCATTCTCTTTCTAAAGCACCACTATTTTGCTAATTTCCATCACATCTGCAAACTAAACCAAGGACAAGTCACAACCGATCTTGTCATTTGGCTGAATGGCCGATAAACTTTTGTTGCTGAAGAAATGAAAAGTCAAATGAGAAGACTTTGAAAG
This sequence comes from Callorhinus ursinus, assembly GCF_003265705.2. Classification (NCBI taxonomy): domain Eukaryota; kingdom Metazoa; phylum Chordata; class Mammalia; order Carnivora; family Otariidae; genus Callorhinus; species Callorhinus ursinus. The sequence goes on along the minus strand of NW_027397067.1, from coordinate 23,397,151 downwards.
CTATTGCACTGTTATATTCCAAGCATTTAGTTACTGAGAATAGACATTCTTTCTGGATAAAACTTTCCTTTCAAATCACCTGGATAACGATTTTAATTCTTCACATAAATGCAGAAATTCACAGGATCACATGGAGTTAAGATTGGGACTCCTCTCACTTGCATTAATAGGTACCAAAAACTGGTTGCATTGATACCTGTTTGTGAGAGGAAGTAAGGCAGTTGGAGACTTGCCTCAGTTATAACAACTTGTTCATGTTGTATCCTCTGAAGGGATATAATGGTATTAATGGGTGCTTTGTGGTGGAAAGAACATAGGACAGGGAACGAAAACACATGCTGGAAACCTCTGCGGGCTACTTAGACAAGCCAGTTCCCTCTCTGAGCTTTGGTTCCCTTCTCTGCAAAATGAGGTGCCCCACATTTGCTTTGCCTGCCTCACAAGGTTGTTAAGGATCAAACTAGATCATGCGCATGAAGCATCCTATAAAATGTAAACTGGGATAGAAATGAGGGAGATGTGTCTGGACAAAGCGTTTGGCCGGCATCAAGGGGAATAGAAAATACTTAGACTGTTTATCCCCCTTTTAGATACAATTTCATATCTGTTTTAAAGTCACTGACATTCAACACTCCATAAAAACACATGGAAACTTCTGTGCCTTGCACTGAAGGTGTGCAGGTACATTCTCTCTCTTCCCTCTTCCCTAACCCTCCTTCCTTCACAAATATATGCTGAAAGGTGAAAGTGAGTTACTAGCTCTTAACTACATAGCATCCCTGCTTTCTCTTCCTAGTGGGATATAACACATTAAACAAATGAAAAACCTGATCAGCAATAGAAAACGACATGGCGAACGTGATGATAAGAATTTTCAGGACAGAACCAGCTTATTTAAATTGACAGGAAGGAGGGCCCCTGGGTGGCTCAGTTGGTTAAATTGACAGGAAGGAAAAGCCCTGTGACAAACATTATTAGGAGCATGAATAATTTTCTACTTCCACAAAAAGGACAAAGCATGAGCATATAAGCCGAAGTTTAAACCATTTGTCGAGGGAAGAGGCTAGAAGTTCATTAGAATATCATGATTTTCACCTACTGATCTTCTCTTTCTAGTTATTTCTCAGGCTGATATTAACCATAGCAAACCAGAAAGGAAATCCTTTGCTCTTTGATCGAAGTTTGCAGTTCTAGCTTTCATATTCCTAGAATATATGGTACTCTCCTCTACGCTGGTGGCTCTAGCTGTCTTCTCCAGAATGTTCCCTTAGCCTGCCCAGGACAAAAGGGAGTCTGTTCTTAAGTACCTGCAGCTGATTGGCAGACACAAGCATGAAGCCGTTACGTGCTAACGCCACATGACACATTGCAAAGAAGGAGCATCACTGAAAGGTTCAGTTGTTCAGTTGTTTGTCAATTATTTTGGCCCCGTGGATAACAGGGACCCAGGAATTCAATCCTTCCACGCCCATTTGTATGCTGTTGAATGAGGCGTTTGGAAACACTTAGTCATCCATGCCCAAGCTGAGGTCAGCTGTCCACCTGCATAATGCCTTTCATTTGGGGTAGGGTGTGAGAAACCATCTAGTTCCACATACTATCAAATTCTTCTTTCAGTTTTTTATTCTCACATACAAAACCACTTCTTTGAGAGAAGAGTTTTTGGTTATCTTATGATTAAAGATACTGATTTGATAGTCTCTTGGTATCTCCTGGAATAAGCTTTGTTTCACTACTCATGATACATTTCTGTATTTTAAAAGGTTAGGTCTTAGGAAGCAACTTATTAGGTAGGAGGCTAGTGAAGGAAACTTTAATATTCTTCACCATAACTCTTCAAAGAAAGGAGCAACAGTGAGATGGAGATACCTTTCATCTTACACATACTCCAATGATTGGGTAACCTCTTTTTGGTCATTTTTCATAGAATTTCTTATAATGCCTAATAGCACCCAGAAGAATCAGACGGGTTCTTAGCCATGTTCCATCACTTCCCTGTGGCTCAAAGTCAACCTAAAAGTTTAACCAGCAATAGAATTTTTTTTAACAAAAGAAATTCATATTACAAATAGACCATTTTATGATAACAGACCAGCTTCACAAGTTCAGCCACAAAACCTTTTCCTAGGTTTAAGCTCTCCTTTTTATTAATCCTTTCTTTTTTCATTATCCTGAGTAGACTGCTGTTTTCTTTTTTAACCTCATCCTTTAAGAAGCCTGCTTGAGACTATATATTAGCTTTGGACTTCACCTTCACAGAAGGATACATTTTCGTAAAGAAAAGTGCTGTATTTTTTGTGTCACTTTTTTTTTTTTTGCTGAGTCTATTAGCTCTTAATTCAACCAGTCAATGAAGGGATAGTTTCATGTATAGATCAGGGTAGATTCAGGTTTGTGCAATAAAATGTTAAGCCACTGAGAAGAATTAATCATGTGGGTTATCCATTATAAACCACATACAAGAAAGACAAATATCATTTGACCTCACTTGTATGTGGAATCTAAAACACAAGCAAAACTAAAAAACCCCCATAGATACAGAGAACAGACGTGTGGTTGCGAGAGGAGAAGAAATGGGTGAAGGTGGTTAGAAGATACAAACTTCCAGTTAGAAAACAAGGCATGGGAATGTAATGTACAGCAGGGTGACCATAGCTAATGAACCTGTGGGGCATATTTGCTATATGGCATAGTTGCTCAGGGAGGAGGTCTTAAAAGTTCTCATCACAAGAAAACTATTTTTTTGTAACTATGTGTGATGACAGATGTTAACTAGACTTACTGTGGTGATCATTTTACAGTGTATACAAATATTGAATCATTATGTCTTACACCTGAAACTAATAGAATGTTAAATGTCAATTATACCTCAATTTAAAAAATTACACACATATGCACACACATGAACATGCATATCTACATACATACATATAAATACATGCACACACACATTACCATTTCATGTAATCAAAACTCAAGCAGCAATGTCCACAATAGCCAAACTGTGGAAAGAGCCAAGATGTCCATCGACAGGTGAATGGATAAAGAAGATATGGTATAAATACACAATGGAATATTATGCAGCCATCAAAAGGAATGAGATCTTGCCATTTGCAACGGCATGGATGGAACTGGAGAGTGTTACGCTGAGTGAAGTAAGTCAATCAGAGAAAGACATGTATCATATGACCTCACTGATCTGAGGAATTCTTAATCTCAGGAAACAAACTGAGGGTTGCTGGAGTGGTGGGGGGTGGGAGGGATGGGGTGGCTGGGTGACAGACATTGGGGAGGGTATGTCCTATGGTGAGCACTGTGAATTGTACAAGACTGTTGAATCACAGATCTGAAACAAATAATGCAATACATGTTAAGAAAAAAAAAAGAAAAGAAGAAGAAGATATAGCAGGAGGGGAAGAATGAAGGGGTATAAATCAGAGGGGGAGACGAACCATGAGAGACAATGGACTCTGAAAAACAAACTGAGGGTTCTAGAGAGGAGGGGGTAGGGGGATGGGTTAGCCCGGTGATGGGTATTAAAGAGGGCACGTTCTGCGTGGAGCACTGGGTGTTATGCACAAACAATGAATCATGGAACACTACATCAAAAACTAATGATGTAATGTATGGTGATTAACATAACAATAGACAATTTAAAGTAAAAAAAATCTTAAGAAAAAAAACTCAAGCATCACAGAAAAGAAGTAAAAAAGTCATAGAAGTGTAAACTTAAGAATGCCACATATTCCATTTACAATGTTTATTTACAAATGTAATTTGTTAAAATACCATATCCATATAAATACACATCTTAGAGATGTGCAGACGATAACAAAATAGATGGAAATAAGCCTTCCTCCATTTTTTCCTTCTTATCAACTCTCTAGTCCTTTGAAAAAATAATTCATGAAAACCCAAGGCAGAAAAAACAGATTGAACACTTAGAGTGTTTTGAACACTAGAGTATTTACAGTTGTACCCAGATTCTATAACATTCTTCCTTTTCTTGTTGGAAAAATGGTTTTTTTGCTCTAAGGACATTTTTTTTTTTTTAAAGATTTTATTTATTTTAGAGAGAGAGCACACAAGTGAGTGCAGGGAGGAACGTGGGGAAGGGCGAAGGAGAGGGGAAAAAGAATCTGAAGCAGACTCCATGCTCGGTATGGAGCCAGGCTTGGGGCTCGGTCTCACGACTGGGAGATCATGACCTGAGCCAAAACCAAGAGTTGGACACTTAACCGACTGTGCCACCCGGTCGCCCCTCTAAGGACAATTCTTAATCATAAATCTTCTCTTTGAGAGGGAAGCCTTAAAGGATGAGTAGAAGTTGCCATGCAGAAAAGGGGATAAAGGGTACTACAGGCCAAGAGAACTAAGTGGGCAAAGGCTTTGAAGCCCAAAACATATGGTTTGCTCAGAAAGTTCCAAGTAATTTTGGATGGCTGGGGACATCTATAAGAAGGCATGGCATGGAGGAGTCCATCGTGATTGCAGGGCTGCTATGTGTAAGGGTGTAGGCTGTGCACTTGTCATGTGAATGGTGCCTCCATCATTTGTGCAGTGTGCTACTTGCACAACCTTCCCACAATGCTGATTTCAAGGACCTTAGTACTCTACTGGGACTGGATGCAGGTGGAGGCATAGAGATGAGTGGGGGTGGGTGCTTCTGGGAAGTTAGGCAATGGACAAATTCTGAAGGGCACTCGATGCATTGATGAAGAGTTTGGTGAGCCTCCCCCAAAGACCAGTTTTCCTCCAAGTGTGGTCCCAGACCAGCAGCATCAGCATTTTGTGGTAACTTGTTAGAACTGCAAATTCTCAGGCCCCACTCCATACTTACTGAATCAGAAACTCTGGGGAAAGTCCCAGAAATCTGTGTTTTGGCAAGTCCTCCAGGTGATTCTGATCCTTGCTAAAGCTTGAGGACACTGCAATAAGGAGCAGAAACAAAACCAACCAACCAACCAACAAAAATTTAAGCAAGGGAACAGCATGCTCAGATTTGCATTTTAGAGAGATCACTAATTAACAGTGTGTGGGGCTGATTGGGGTAGGAGAGCAACTGAAGGCAAGAGGAGAAGTTTCTATTGCAGTGGCACCAGGAAAGGGGTTCAAGAAAGAAGTACGGCACCAAGTTATTTATAAAGCGGAATCTCAGCCCCACTTGCCATGAAGATGGCAAGTCTAGGAACCTCCCCCCGCCGTGTTTATGACTAAGTTTACCAGGAAGACAGCCGCCCCGATGCATCTCTGTGAGTATCTCATGTGGGTGGAAAACTCAGAGGGATCCTTGCCTTAAATCATCCCTTTCTTTGAAAATAGTGTTTCTTCATATCAAAAAAAATTCCAATAAGCATTTCAGGGTTTGGACGAGAAAGAGAAAAATTTCTCTCAGAGTCAAACAACAGTTTATTGGTACATGAAAACATGAGACACACACTATTATTTGCCAGAGCTATTTTCTCTTATAAAATTTTACCTCAAGTGTACATTCTGAAATCACATTGGGCAAAGACTAGCGGGGGCACCCATTTAGACTAGCTGTTCCCTGAAAGTACACTCATTTGTTGAACTATTTCTCACCTACTCCAACTTCCCATTTCTGCAAGGAAGTCTTCTAAATTTCCAGATTTAAAGTGCTATTGAAACGTGGCTTTGTTCCTTGGACACCTCATTGGCCTCATCAGCTCATCAATCACCAGGAACAGAGAAATTCAAGGATTTATTTCTACCATTATCCCCATACCTAAAGACTGTGTTCCAGCAGTTTCAGGAAAACAACAACAACAACAAAAACCAAAAGCCATAATGTAATCATTATTTTTCCTTTTAATGCATCTCTGCAGTAAGCCTCTTCTGAAAAGTACTTTTGGGGTCAGCATCATCAAGACCACATTACAGAATGCCAGAAAACCGAAGACATGTGAGGGCCACGCTGAAATGGAGGAGCCCTGCCAAAGGAACCGTTAGAGGGGAGCCCATCCAGCCAGGCCTGCAGAAAACTTGCGTGGTTTGCTTTACATCTGCTCCTGGGGGGAGACTGCTGAGTGGTCCCAGGGCCAGCGAGCTGCAGCAGCTCCCTGATGCTTCCCTTGCACAGTGACAGGTGTTCTTCATGGCACGAAGCTGAGCCTCACAACCAAGGGCCTTTATTTGAATCCTGTTTGGTTTGTTTCGAAAGCAGCGATCGTGGAATGCGGTGAATGGGCTCAAGCAACATCTGTACTTATTGGGAACTGAGAAGCTGTTTATTCGGCAGAGGGTCCTGCTTTTTATAGCTGTCTGATGTGGTCATTTCCTACCGTCACAAAGACAACATTCTGTTCTCTGTACAGAGTCCCTCCTGGCTCCTATCAGGAGGGCTACACAAGGCCTTGTCAAAATGTGATCCTTGAACCAGCAGGATCACCTGGGAGCTTACTGGAAATGCAGAATCTCAGGTCCCATCCTGGGCCTGCTGAATCAGCATCTGTTTTTGCAAGATTCCCAAGGGATTCATAGGCACATTTAAATTTGAGGAGCTCTGACCGAAGGCACAAAAGCATGCCATTTAAAAAATCAGCTTTGGAGGCTCTTCTACAGATTTTTAAAGTGGATCTCTGTTCTGGAAATGGGAGTGGGTTGTTAGGCCCTGCGGGGCAGTTCAACACTGTTCAGAAGTTCTGAGGTGGGTGGGCGTAGTTGATGTTAACGTGGTCTCCAATTCTTCCCTGACCTCCTGCATAGCCTGCAGTTGACAGCCGCTGCTTTAAACACTTTCACATAAGACACTTGAGCTTGACCGCAGAAAGAATGCAGGGTTAGGAGTCAGAGGACCTGACCTTCTCCCTGGGTCTGCATTACTAAATTAACCACGTGACCCGAGTGTAGACCGGAGCCCACCGGCTCTCCTTGCGTAGCCCGGGGCCACGCATGACAGTTTCATCTACATTACTGGGTTGCAGTGATCATGACATTATACAGTGCACGTGAGAGTATTCTGGAGGTTACACAATTCCATGGAAATGCCAGTATGTTTATACTAACCAAATACATTTTTTTCGCTAGGGACTCCAGGGTTTGGGGCAGAATTATTAGCTGGTCTTTATTGCTAGAGGTAGAAGAATTTTATTCTTACAACTTCCCGTTTGAAATTAGCACACTCTTCCCTCTGCAGTTGCCACTGAGCTCATTTCTGTGGATGCTGCCCATTGATTTCAGTAAGTCTGGCAGAGAGAAATGCCTGGTCCTTTTGGAAAGTCAGCATACTGGATTGAATCGTGCCCTCCTAAATTCATGTACATCCAGAACCTCAGAATGTGTGACCTTATTTGCAGATGTAATTATTTAAGATGGAGTCATATTCAATTAGAGTGGGCCCTAAATCCAATGACTGTTGTCCTTCTAAAGCGGCCAGGAGAGATAGAGAAAGAGACGCACTAAGGGAAGATGGCTATGTGGCAGTGGAGGCAGGAATTGGAGTGGTCCGGCCATACGCCAAGGAAGGAATCCCAGGTATAGAGAGCAACCACCGGAAGCTTGGTCAAGGCAGGGAAGGATTCCCCTGTAGAGCCTGTGGCGGCAGCGGGGCCCTGCGGACACCCTGACCACAGACTTCTAGCCTCCAGAGCTGTGAGAGAACACGTTTCTGTTGTTTTGAGCCACCCAGTTTGTGATATTTTGCCGCAGAAGCTCTCGGAAACCAATACAGTCAGGTCATATTCTTCCATGAGAGGGTCCCATCTTTAGTGTTAGAGCTGAGAACACGCAAAGCCATTCCAACCTTTTCCTTCAAAAGTGGATTTAATGTTATTTGCAAAGGGGAGGACAATCAAAGAGGTTTGGAACCTTCGTCAGCAGGAAAAACAGTTTAATTGGGAGAAACTAAGTTGTATTTACTGTTGGAAGTAAATAGCTAGGATTTGTTAAGTAGGTAATTAACACCTGCATTCTAAATAGCAGCCCAGAACAAGTTAGAACATGTGGGTCCAGAGGCTGTGGAAGTCACTTATACCAGCAGGATGAAGGAGAAAGATAAGTAAGGAAATACGACATAACAGTGGTAAAGTAGGCAACAAGATATTTCTCTGTTCTTAGGAAATTTAAAAACCCAATTTCAAAACACTTTCCGTAGCGTTGGTTTATAAGTTAAAAGTGTTGGGGAATTCTCATGCTGTTGTCTAGCTAAACCAATTTTTACATAAAAAGCACCACTAAGTGTACTGTGTATCCCTGTCTCTCTGTAAGCAGGTCCTTCCAAAACAGCTACCTGTGTACAGCACCTTTTAAAAATTACTTATGTATGTATGTGTGTATTTATTTATTTAAAGTAAACTCTATCCCTAATGTGGGTAATGTGGGGCTCGAACTCATGACCCTGAGATCAAGAGCCACATGCTGTACTGACTGAGCCAGCGATGGGCCCATGTCTTTTGAATAGCATTTTTCAAACTGTGAGTAGCAATCCCTTTGTGGATCATAAATCAGTTCTGAGGGTCATAACCGGCATTTTTAAAAAAGATTTATTTATTTGAGAGAGAGAGAGAGAGAGAGAAAGCACTAGCAGGAAGGACAGAGGGAGAGGGAGAGAGAGTTACAAGCAGACTCTGCACTAAGCAAGACGCGGGGCTCAATCCCATGACCCTGAGATCATGACCTGAGCCGAAACCAAGAGTCCGCCGCTCCACCAGCTGTGCCACCCAGGCATCAGAGAATACCAGGGAGGGTGAGTGATGTTTGGTTGAGTGTTTGTTGAATCATAATTCCTACCCCTAAATAATGGTAACAATAATAGTTATTATACTTATTTTATTTTGATGATCTATATAGAGATAATGTGCTCCTAAAGTTTCCCAAGCTGAGTTTTAGATAATTCCTATCAATGGGAGAGAAGGAAGGCTACCCCCCAAAAAGGACAAACTCTTAGTCTTTCAATACTACTCTGACTTAGGACTTGGACAACTTATCTACCTATATATATAGCTTCTGTGGCATATTCATATTGGCCCTTTCTTAGTTCTGACATTTAGAGTTCCATTTTTGTGCTTCTTTTGTTATTTGGGTTTTAAGTGGATCCAAGGAGTTTCCTTCATAATAGTTTCTATGATAAAGCTGGAGTGATAAATTTTCATTAATAACTAGCAAATCTATTTTGCAAAACTTTGTTATAAAATTCATAAGGTTATATATCTTTGTTGTAAGGAAGTGCCCTATATTAACTCATGCCTGACCATTACTGCCATTTTAGGACTTTTTAAAATTAACCTCGGAATTAAATAATTCAAAAGTGAATAGAAGTTGACATTATTGATATAGACCATTGATTGATATTGGTTTCTAAATACCATGTGAGTTTTTCAGTTATATGATTTGTCTCGAAAAAAGATAAAAGACCCGATTTTTGATTAGGTAAATGTTTATCCTATAAGAGTTATATATGACTTAAATAGTAACATTAAAATATTTGATTCCATCATTTTAAACTATAATCTTAGCTTTTGGTCATGTTTTGGATTCAAATCCCAGTCCTGTCACTCATAACGATGAGGCATCTACACTTCAGGTAAAAGAGCTGGTAAGATCAAGATCTTAAATATATGTAGCATCTAGTAGGTGCTCATTTAACAGTGGCTAATGTTATTGTACATATTCAACAAATAGTTTTCACAGATGAAGACTTATGTCTATACTGATTCCTGGTTAGGACTGCAAAATTCAACCACCCAGATATTTAGTCAACATATAAAAATATACTGATTATATGATGACAAGTGTTCAGATCTGTTTCATATATAGCCTAAACATCCTCATGTCTGAATTTCTTACTTTTTAGGTAGAAGTTCGTCAGTTGTTGACTTATACATAGTCACCCTGTCAAGCCCTCTGGCCATGGCTCCTTTCTTACAGCTCGTAAAATCGTCACCAGCTGCAAAGAGAGGTGGAGGGTCAGGTCTGAAGGCTACCACACATCCCTTTCCTTCTCATGGCAGGACGTAATGTCTGCTCAGAAGCTTATGTTCTGTGTGGTATACAACTATTTTGAATTAGGCTCAGTTTAAATGCTATGTCTTCTAAAATAATTGTTCTTGATCTCCATATTGAGAATCACTTTCTTTTTTTTTAACATTTTTTTAAAGATTTTATTTATTTATTTGAGAGAGAGAGAATGAGAGATAGAGAGCACGAGAGGGAAGAGGGTCAGAGAGAGAAGCAGACTCCCCGCTGAGCAGGGAGCCCGATGCGGGACTCGATCCCGGGACTCCAGGATCATGACCTGAGCCGAAGGCAGTCGCTTAACCAACTGAACCACCCAGGGGCCCCGAGAATCACTTTCTTCTTTGGTTTTCAAAATGGGTTTTCTGGAGATTTGGGGTTCTATGGATATGCTTAGAGGGCCACTGTGGAAAGAAAAGTTAGTGGACAGGGCCGTGGGAACCCCATCTTGGCGGCTAATCAGGTGGTGCTGTCCTTCCGTGTGGTGCTGAAGACACATAAATACATGAAGAGGTGGACATTCTTCACAGAAGCACTTTCATCTCTATAACATATGTACACATACAAACACATGCCTGTATATACATGAACAGCTGTCTTGCACCTTTGGAGATGACAATACTGACAAATATTGCCTCTTGTGTTTGAGAATATGCTGGAAAAGACCTCTGTCTTTCCCCCACTATCTACTCACAAATAAAAGGCTATTTTATTTGTGGCCACAGCTGTTGTTTGCAGAGTTGATTATTGAGCACAGCTTTGTCTTTTAGACTTCTAGGTCTTCTAAGTGCCAGGCCAGTTTTATATATGCCAAAAAGCTAAAATTTGACCTCCCCAAACAGGCAGACGGCATGACTAAACACATTATATTAAGACAACACATAAAACTGCAATCCAATGAGGCCTGGCTGTCACCGACCAGCTGTACCACATTAAATGGCCTCTAGGAGGCTGAGAGGTTTGGGCTCCAGGAGAGAAAGAATCATCGGTTTTCTCATAGTATCAGAGTACTATTTTATGGTTCGGGATCATTTAGATAAACATAATAAAATATACACCATTCATTTTGTCACATCATGTACAAATTGGTTTAGAATTCCTTAAAAAGCATTTTCTAGGATTTTGTCCAGGCCTGAGTACTCAACCCAAAGAAAGCCCATTGAATATGTGTGTTATCTCATCAAATTTTTATTTATGCAAATGCAATCCAACAAATACCATCTGTGGCCCTTGGAGTTTCTAAGTCTTATTTCCTAAGATATTAAGCTGAGTAAAACAAATCTAAGCTTTCTATATAAATAAGAGAGTTAACATAATAATAATAATAATAAAAAAACCTCTCAGTGTCATTCCCACAGCCCCACCCTCTCATTGCATAAATAGTAGGTTTTTGCTTCTGAAAATCTAAGCAGACAAGAGAACAAAGCGCAGGCAAATGATGGCTTAGCACTGCTGCCAAAGACACAACTTTTATGCTGCTTGATCTTTTTGCTTTAAAGTTCTCATCCTAATGATATAGTTGGGAGATTGTCAGGTACCACATATTTGGCAGAAAAACAAAGAACACCAACATTCACAATAGAAACAGGCTGAAAAGAACTAATTTGCTCTCTGCAAAACCATGACTAGGTAGGTTGAAAATGAGAACATAATTGCCCCATTGCATATTGGCATTCCAGGTTAGTCTGGGAGATGTTGTGGGGCAAGTTTTATTTAGCCTGGGCTCCCTTCAGCCTGCTTCCCCTTCTCCCCTCTGCACCTTTCACACTCCTGCCTTCCCCAAGTCCTCAGCCTCTGGGGGTGCTGCTCAGGGCTCTCCATCACAGCACATGCTGCTGCTGGCCCTTCCTTCCGCTGTCCCCATTCTCTACACAAATGCCTGTCCAGCAGCCTTTACATCCAGCTCGGGTTCTACCAAATTGATGCCACTATGAGAGGTGGATTGTATCTTGACCCAAAGGAATATATCCTCATCTGTAGAATTTCAGGCAATGGAGATATTTTTATTTGTAGAACCTTTTAAGCTATACCATGAAACATTCACCTATTATGCCTAATTATAAGGTTGACATTACTGGAGAAATGTGTTTTGGTACCGGGAATCATCATTCTTTTAAAAAATTTACCACTTAAATAAATGGTATGTAATATTTTTTTTCCTCTCCAAATCTCAACCCCATTGGCAGAATAAAAATTCTGCTTGAACTGAACCTAAATACTCTGGTTTTATTCAGGTGGCATATGCTTGCCAATTAAGGACATTCCAAATAGAGTTGACCTATTGATTAGGTCTCAGGCTTTTAACTTTGGAATTGTATTCTTTGTTTTTAATAAAAGGACCATATACTCACTTAAGGATAGTATAAATAAATTCCCTCTTATTTGCATTGTCTGTTTTTTTGGCTTTCTTTTTTATCTAAACATTATAATAAGGGTGATATCTCACATATTAATGACTGATTTTGGCCAACTGATTATAGTATTTACTCTCTTCCCCTGAAAGTATATTTGGTGCTAAGTTCACCGTTTTGATTCTTGGTTTCTCTTAGCCATAGATGGGTTTACTTCATTTTATTTACTCTCTAAACAGTTAAATGATCTCTCAACTTCAGTAATCATCAAAAAAGTCTCACAAGGAAAATTTTCCTTCTTAGTTTAATGATTTATTGCTCTTCATGTCTAGAAACTTCCTTTACAATGAACAATCTTTTCTGTTGAACTAACCTTCTACCAAAGCACATGGGAGTGAAAGTGATTTCATATTAACCCCCAATCTAAACAAATTAATAGAATTTCTTTGCAAAAAGGTTTTTTTTTGGGGGGTGGGGGTTCACAAGATTTCATGGATTCTCTCCATAGATCTCCTGATTTAGAAATAGTTTCCTGAGACCAGTTCTACATTTCCAACTTCCTAGGTGATATTTCCACCTCCATATCCACTGGTCCCTCTAGTCTTACACACAGTTGAAAAAAGGAAGCTCATGATGATGTCACCTTCCGCCCCACCTTCCTACAACAAATCCCTCTGGATTCTTCTATCAGTACAACCTTTATTTCATTTTCCTAACCTGGGAGTTAAAGGCCGCCCCCCCCCCGCCCAGTTCTAATATTGTATGTCTGTATCTACGTTTATGTACAACTCTTCTTCCTCAAGCTCCACATCCAAGTCCCTAAATTCTATTCATTCATCCTCTAAGACCTATTTTCCAATCCATCTCTTCTTTCCCCCTTTCGGCCCCTTAACTTTTCATTCCTAAACAACTACATTAACCTTCCAATTGTTTCAACTACCTCCTCTATTGCCCATTTTCCACCTGGGGACGAAATGGATGTGAGGGAAGAGGGAATTCAAAGAGCAGAGGATGCTTTCCTTGCCCTTACCTTGTTCACTCTGCCGCTGAATTTTTCCTATGGTCTTAGAGATTAGTCATTGGTTTCATCTCTCCCCCTGGATTACAACTTGATTGAGATCTATTTTCTTCAGAGCTTTAAACACAATGCTCATACTTAGGTGCTTAATAAATAAAACTTAATTGGCAATTTATCTTAGTCAATAGTGTTCATGAATTTATTTTTAATACTTAGTAGTATATCTCAATAACTGGCTATATTCTCAATGCCAATACGCACATTTCTCATTAACTTGTTTTCAATTCTCTCATCTCCCCCTAGATGAAACTATCCTGTTTGGATCACTGGGTGCCTTAATCACTTTTGTTCATTCAATTGCACTTTCAGGTAGGCAAGTTCTTTTACTTTAACTCCAAATTCCACATTGAAACAAAAACAAAGCAAAGCAAACTATTGCATCCCAACAACCCAACTGAGAACTATTTCTCCTAAAGCCATCAAGACTTTTCAATTATCCATGGTTACTGCTAGGAAGTGTAGAAGGTTTAAATAGAATCCAAAGTGTTTTAACGAATGGAACCAAAGCAAAAGAGGAGCGATAGTCCCATCTTCCTACAAAGTTTTCTCCTCTCCTAAACCTCATCTTCCTCCATCCATTTATTCTTTCTGAACTCCTTCTCCTAGACAAAACTTAGAAAAGTATACTTTTCAAAGTGCAACCCCAACTCCAACCAACTGACATGGTATAGGAGAGAATTCAAATGACTACCCACTCATGAAATTTTTGAGGGAATCAAAAATTCTGGGGAATCAAAATAACATCTGAGTGCCCCAGAAGAGACAAGAATGTCTGATCTTATCAGACAGGGTCTGATTTCTGGGAGCTCCAGATTGGATGAGGAGCTCCTGTCTGGGGCCACCCTGGGATGTCAGGCATGATGAGCATCTTGGCTCCCGGCTTCTGAGATGGGAGTGCCTTGTGGGATAGGCTGCTCTCTTACCTATCCCTGGAATGCAAGGGTTCAAACAGGGTTTGTTGAGTCGAAATGGGAGTAATGAAAGGCCCCAGGCACCTTATACCCAGCGTGGTGTTTGCCTCCCCCAAACATAGCTGATTGAGTCAGGATCCTAAACTGTAGCTTGGTATTCCTATAAGGGACAGTAGAAATGCTGTGCTTGAGTTGTTACATAAATAGTTGGATACATCTGATTTTTTTCCTTTAAGAATGTAATGTCCCGAAGGGAAGATTCTGTCCATATCCAGTACATTTCAAATAATAATGAGAATTGCTGTCATTCTTTAAAGGATAGAAATCTATGAAGTGAGGCTCGTTCTCACCAGTAGGTGTCTCTGTTCCATCGTGCTCGCCAGCAAAGTCCCCTAGGTTTCCGTTGGAAATATAGATGTTACATAAAAGGTATCTTTTCTTTAGAAATGGTATACTTTAAAGAGAAGATATAAAACGTCTTCTCTTTTTATTTATATTCACTGTAATTCTGAATTTGGCCTTGCTTTTTAGCACTGGTTGCCGATAATGCTGGAGATCATTTTCAAGATAAACCCCCCTTTTCACTCTTTGGTACTTCAAGTAGCTTTGTTGCTGGGCTTCATCTCACTTCAATCAGTGGTGCATTTCTGAGCAAAAGAGCAAAAACTAAGTTTCCAGGTACGTGAGGCTGCTCAAAAGGTCAGACTCTTTCTCCTAATCATCTATCCCCTTGCCCCTAAAACCAAGCCCTGGGTTGAGCGTCCCCTGGAGTTGCCTCACATGTTAATCATTCAGAGACGGGCTGAGCAGCATAATGGTTAAGTCTGTAGCCTCTGACTCCAGACCACCTGGGTCCAAATCCTGGCTCTGCTTCTTGTTACTGGATTGATCCTCTTCCAGTTCCTTACTCCTTTTGTGCTTCTGTTTTCCAATATGGAAATAATGGTAGTACTAATACTACATGATCAAGAATAAAGAATAAATACAGCTAAAGCGGATAGAACACTGCGTGTCACATGATTAGTTACATAAATATCTTTTATGTATTGACTATATATCTGTTAGATTATATATAACATATGTGAAAAATAAAGGCTAGTCCCCACTTTGGCATCACTGAACTGAATTCCCGAGGTTCCTGTAGAGCACATGTGCACCTTCTTTGTGATTCGTCTCTCACAAACCATGGATGTTTAGGATCATGAAACTAAATATTGTGGAGGTGTTCCCTGAAGTTACTTATTTCCACCACTCTGTGTATTTTCATAAGAAAAGAGCCACTAGGAAGGCTTTCATCCGTCACAGTCAGGAAGCTCCTTTCCATGTGGAGCTGAGTTTCGTGCTTTTGTTACAAACACAACTTGAAAAATGGAGAAGCCAGTGATATAAATAGGGACTAAATCAATGGGAAAATGACCCACCATGAAGACGCACAAAAGTTTTGATGAAGCTATCCTGATTTTCCAAGCAAGCTTTGATGAGGATGTCAACTACATGGAGGGAGATGGTTAATAGTAACAACTAAAGGCCTACACGCATCGACTCATGCCAGTGTCTCAAACACACTTTAAGTAGGTACTATTCCCATCCTTAGTTTACAGAGGGGAAGAGGAAAGACACCATGGTTAAAGGCCGTGCACAGTGCTAAATATCTGATACATGTTAATTCATGTTGCCCTCACCACCACACTGTCAGCTGATACGATTGTTGTCCTGATTAGAGCAACTGGGAAACTGAGGCATAGAGAGACTCAGTAAGGGGCCCATAGCTGTTAAGTGGCTGAGCCAAGATTTGAACCCAGCCATCCTAGCTCCAGAGACGGCTCTGCTAAAGAAGGGATTAGTGTGGCAGTTTTCACACCTGAGATGGTCCAGTAAGGATCACCTGCCGTAATTTATCCCACTGAGCTGATGCTCAAAACTGAAGCCCGCTGTGACTTCCCTGGCTAAGTGGGCACTGCTGGCTAGTGAGAAGGGCTCTGCTCTAGAGTGACCAGTGATGCCCAGTACACGTGTCTAAAAACGAATCGCGTGGTTCCTCATTCCCCTTGTCTGTTAAATGCTATTTCCAGGTGAAAGGCTTTGTGTGGTATGAGCCGTGTGTGTGTGTGTGTGTGTGTGTGTGTGTTTGGAGGGAATTAAGCTGCTTTGGTTTGAGGGTAAAGGCCATAACACAGACCACGGACAATGTCCACACAAGGACAAGTAAATCCTGAGTGCAAATCCCCAATCTGTGTATTCTTTTGGTTAGTGTCACTGGGAAGGCAAGCTGGTTTTGAATCCACAAGAGTCACTGAGAAGACCCTGAAATGGAGCCTCAGGATGGAGGCTGTTGTCAGAGTTTCTGCTCAATAGGGACCTTATAATGCTCTAAATGGGAAAATGAATTCTCCAAGTGAATACGCACGCAAAGCAGAAAACGGCTACTGATTCTATGTAGAGTTTAATTCCTTTTCAAAGAAGCCTTGAGAACAGAATAAACACATTATGCTTGGATGGTGTATTCAAGAAGTCGCCTCTATAGGAAACGACTTTAGAATGATTATTTTCCCTCTCCTTCGCCAGCACCTGACAATGCAAAATAAAAAGCTAGAATAGGGCATCCTCCTCTGGTCCCTGAGGATCTTTTTGTTACACGCTGAACAAGAGCCTGAGGCAAAATCAAATTTCTATAGTCAGAAAACATTTTTAACTTTCTCTTATGTCCCTGCCCTGAGCTGTTTTTTTTTTTTTTTTTTTTTTTTTAATAAAAAGCGTTCGCGTACTAAATAGTGATCTATATCCAGCAACTTCTCTCAACCTGGCGTCATCTTGCTTTTTGGTTCCTGCTCTTCTACTGAAACTGTTGTCTCAAGGGTCACTGAGCCTACTTGTCCCAGAATTCACTGTCACTTTACAGCCCTTACCTTTCTTTTTTTTTTTTTTTTAAGATTTTATTTATTTATTTGACAGAGAGAGACACAGTGAGAGCAGGAACACAAGCAGGGGGAGTGGGAGAGGGAGAAGCAGGCTTCCCGCGGAGCAGGGAGCCCGATGCGGGGCTCGACCCCAGGACCCTGGGATCATGACCTGAGCCGAAGGCAGACGCTTAACGACTGAGCCACCCAGGCGCCCCCAGCCCTTACCTTTCTTGACCCATTGGTAGGATTTTACTCTACTGACCACTTCCTCTTCTTGAAACCCTGTCTTCCCTTGGCTTCCATGATGGTATGACACTCCCTTCATTTTCCTCTTACCTCCTTGGCTACTTCTCAAGCTCTGCTGTCTTTGTCCTTTATGTAGCCCTCCAGTGTTGGTGTTCTTTTCTCTCCTCTCCCCCCCACTCCCCTCTACTCCCTTCCTCTCCCCTCTTCTCCACATCTCTTCCAGTGGTTCTGAATATGAATATTGTCTGTACACTAGTAGTTCTCGAATCTCTATTTCCAGGGTAGATGATGCTCCTACTGCCACCACCACTAAAGATTTATTGAGGCCAAGTGCTTTACAAGCATTATTTCATCTGCTTCTCTCAATTTTCTATGAAGTAGGTTATATCATTACCCCAGCTTCTGATGAAGAAATAGGTTTAAGAACATAGTGTCCGAACTCACACAGCTAATAAGTAACTTGAACCTAGGTCTCCCCTGACCGTATTGCTATGGACTCTGCTGCCAACAGAGTCACAATGATGAATGAAATCTCCGTCCTTAGTTCCAGGTGTGTTGATCCACCTGACAACCATTTCTCCTGGGATGTTCTATGGGTACTTTTTACCCAAACATACCTCCAACTAAATTCATCTCTTGCCTGTCACCTAAAGCTATTCCTCTCTTGTGTGCCATGGCAGAGTGGAAGGCCCCACCTTCTAGAAGTGATGCCAGCAACCTCAACACCTCTCTTTCTCCCTTCTTGCCCCATCAGTCCCTAAAGCCTCACATTCAGCCTCTTACATACCTCTCATATCTACCCATAGCTCTTTCACCCCTTTTGTCACCCCCTGAGTGTGGGCCACTGTCATTTCTTATCCAGATTAATGCCTTAACCTTGCAACTGTCTTTCCTCCCCAGGCCTGCTCCTCCCAAGTGTATTATCCACACTGTAACCAATCAGCTTTCTGAATTGCAGAGCCCACCCTCCCGTTGCCCTCACTGAAAAGCTCAATTCCTGACGTGGATTATAAGGCACTGTGTGATTCTGTCCCTCCTTCATTCTCCAGGGTTTCCCTCACCTCCTGCCCCTTTTGCCGCCCACCCTGACCTTCCACACCCCACACTCTAGAATTCCTCTAATTCCCTCTCTATGCCGTGTTCTCTCTTGTCTATGAGTCTATGTGCAAGCTGTTCCCTTTGCCTGGAACGTTCTTCTTCTACTTCTCCACTGAGTAACTCCTCTCTGCATTTGGTTTGTAGCTTTGATCACATGTTCTTTGGGACTGCGTATCCCCTGGGACCAGGCTGGGTGCTCACATCACTCGGTGCCTTTCCTATTGGAACACTTCGCACACTGAGCTGCATGTGCTCATGCTCATTTGCTGTTTTGCTTATTAGTCCTTGAGCTTTGCAAGGGCAGTGGCCATAATCATGTCCATCTTTCTATCCTTCTATTCCCATTTCCTGGCATATGGCCAATGGCTTAATAAATATTGGTTGACCCACTGTCTGTCTAGCTAAACCTGGAGTTCCAACCTTCCTGAAACCGTCTGAGAAATGGCCAGGAAGAAACATACCAAATGGCCATTCCACTGATAGTGCCACACATGTCACGCCCAACTCTGGCTCAGCCCCCGGTTCAAAGACAGTTTTTTGCTGTGTGGATCCCCTGGGTCAGGAAGTTTTTACATGCCAGGTCCTACTCTATAGCAGGGGCACCATCCTTTGGAGGGTATCCCTTACAAAGCATACTAATCTTCTAAGAAAGTGTCGGGATGTCTGAGATACTGTGACTCAGCCCCTCTGATCCTGCTGTTCTGCACCTGTTGCCTTTGTATAAACCTCATCATCCATGACCTGAGCCACTGTGGCACCTCCCTGCTTGTCCCGCCTACTGACTCCCCCTTTCCCTGGCTGCTCTCCATCCTGCTACCTTGGGGAACTTCCTGAAATACTAACCTAATCATTGCTGTTTCAACATCTTTGTTGGCTTCTCATTGCCTGTAAGATAATGTTGAAGCACCTTAGCAAGGCTCTTGGTAATTTTACCCCAAACCCATTTTTTCCATGCCCTGCTATACTTATTTCCCCATAATATGCCATGAGCTCTTAGAGCGAGGAAACTATGCCTCATTTATCAATTCATCCATTCATCACCCACCAATCAATTCACCAAGTAATGGAGCACTGCCGTGTGCCAGATGCTAGAATAAACTGGTGAGAGAAATCAGACATGGTTCCTGTTCCCCAGTGAGACAGGCGTTAGTAAAAATAATCAATAAATGAGTTTATTTACAAACAAACACGTTCTATGAAGGAAAGACTGAGGTTCTATACAACAAAGAAGACTGACCTAGACTGGGGGTCAGGGATGCTTTTCTGAGGAAGCGATGGTTCCTATGAAGGATAAAGAGAGGTTAAGTAGATACAGAATGGGGAGAAAAGTTGTATTCCTTCACCTTGCAAAGTTCTCCCTCAGGGCATGGCACAGAAGAGGGGGGTTTCAGTAAATATCTACCGAATGAATCAGGAGTGGTGGAGTCAGGAAAAGTCAAGTTAGACCTTGTCTTGGAGGAAGACTTTAAAACCAAGCTATGCTGGGAGTTTCTAGGATGTGCCAGAGGAGAGATGAACACAGTGTTTGTTCAAGTGGAGGATGGCAGTTTCTGTAAACAGGTGTACAACTACCAGTGTCTTAGGAGGCCAGGAAAACATTGCTTCTCTACCTTATCTCGAGTAGAAAGGAAAAAAAAATGAATTGGAAGTTAAATGTAAGAACTGATTCATTCGGGATGTAAACCTTATCACATAACATTCAGCGGATACCAAAGCTAAACTTGACACTCTGTCTGTTGGGTTCAGAGACAGTAGAGAGGCCACCTCGAGCTCCCTGAATCTAAATTACTAAAAACAGTGAGTAGCAGGTAGACAGAGTTACTGATGCTTTCAGGCCCCACATTTGGCACAGTCTGACTTGGGAGCCTTGAAAACACCACTTTCATTTTCTATTTGCAAATGTTTTTGTGTTCAGAGAATCCAGACGGGTCCCTGTATTCCTCCAGGTCGAATTCTTTTCAGTTTTCATGAAGCCTTTAGTCAGGGATTTCAAGCAGGGTCTGCTCTGCTGGGCGTACTGGGTACCCCGGGGTGACTGTATCAATCTATCTCCTTCACGCAAAGTACGACTTTCTTTGGCAAAATTGTATTTTAAATCCCTGATGAAGGCAGCAGCTTAGTTTTCTTTGTTGAGGATACTTAATCGTTGGTTAATTCTTTGTAAATAAAAGTAGCAAGGAACACATACTATCAGCAAGTGCCTATTTTTACTTCTAAGCAAACAAACATTGATTTGCTTTTCTGCTATTAATGGAAGGGTTCTTAGGGTAGTACTGATTGAACCACATCTAGGGTTAGAATACGAGGAGATACATCTTGGTAATGATAGACACCCACAGTCATAACTGCCTGGTGCATCCTTCAAGGTCAGGTAATAGGTCACAATTGGTAGCTCTGGTGGCAGAAGTGTGATTTTAAAATGGAAAGCTTAACATTAATTAGAAAGCAATCAAATGACAAGGCAGTCTTTGCTGTCGGGAAGGATGTATTTTAAAAAGTCAAAACATTGTGAATCACTCTTTTACAATGCAATTCTCTATTTTGGCTCCACCTTGTTAATTTGCAAACCAGCTTCTTACTCTAAGAGAGGAAAGGAAAAGATTTTCACATAAAATCACTGAAGCTGCTTTCTTTCACTATATAGCTTGAATTCTATTGAGGATCGTTTAAACTCTTTTTAAACGACTATTTTAGTTGTAAGGAAACTGAAACAAATACTTTTTTTTTTAAGATTTCATTTATTTATTTGAGAGGGAGAGAGAGAGAGAAAGAGAGAGCAAGCAAGAACACAAGAGCAGGGGGAGGGAGAAGTGGACTCCCCGCTGAACAGGGAGTGTGGATGGTTGCGGATGCAGGGCTTGATCCCAGGATGCTGGGATTATGACCTGAGCAGAAGGCAGACGCTTAACCGACTGAGCCACCCAGGCGCCCCACCCTAAAGACAGTGACCAGTTTTACTTATATGCAGAAATGAACCCTAAGGTATTCATATGGAAAGGAAAATGCAGCTCTAGGGCTGCTTGACAACTGAACAAAAGCATATAGAGGAAGAAGAGACAAAACTGAATAGTGGCTGGCTTTCCATGTTAGAAGAGAAAAGTCTTGTTCCCGGTTAAGCCCATGGATTTAGCCTGGAGTCACCCCTACTTTGGGCAATGGCCTGTGGGATTCTACACTCCTTCACTGTCACTCTTGATTTGCATCTCAAATAGCATATTAATTCCTGATGGTCTGGTGGCTTTGTGGAGGGGGGCACAATATGCTGCATGAGTTCCTGACTGAGCTGGGGAATCAGTCTCCTCAGGGGTCTTGGAGGGTTCAGGGTTAAAGGGGGGCCATGACAAGACTTAGGCATCTGACCAATGGTCTTAAAGCAAGTGCCCTTGTAAGAATCAAGCCCGTGTCACACATAGCACAGTCGAAATGTTCTACTTCCTGGTGGACAGTCAGTGACATTGTCATTCATGTGCCCCCCGGTCGTCAGAAGCAAGTGTCCACAGCAGATGATAGCAGCCAGCTGCCGTGGGCAGCCCCCCCACTCTGCATTGGTGTGGCCACTCTTCTTTTGCTGAAAGCCCTCTTCCTTGTAAAGAAGGCCTCACATCATGAAAATTCACCATTTTCTAATTTGCCTGTAATTTTAGCACCTTCCCTTAGGTCCCGAGTTTTGTTTTTATTTTCTGGAATTGCACTTCCAAGTGTCTTTCTTTCCGTTCCATCTGAATGGCTAAAGTGAAGTGGAGAACTGCAGGATCCTGTTAATTGGGAACCTTTTAGGTGGTCAGCCTGGAGAGAGGAGAGATTCTTCAATAAAGCTCTGTGAATCCAGCCTCAGAGGGCATTTCATCTGCCTGCAGCGAGCTTTAAAAATATTCCATTATCTTCATTTCTGGAGGCCAAGCTTAACTTGTAGAAGTTTTTGAGAAACTCTTAAAGACACTGGTTCTTGGTGCATATCAATAAATCATTTGATATAACTGGAGTCAGAAACCCACTGAAACTAAGGTTGATAGTGGGCAGGTATTTCATGGCTAAAAGACAATCGTGAGTGGTTCTCCAGGTCTTGTGGAAGAGTTCATTTAGAGCTGCCTCCCATCCACCCATCCAGTCAGCCATCCATCCATCCACCCATCCACCCATCCACCCAGTGTTTATCTCTGTACTGGTATAAGGAATACAGAAGTTAATAGGACCAGGTTCCTGTTGCCCTAGATGCTGTATTCTGGTGAGAGAGAAGGAAGGAGGAAGAAAGAGAAGGTAGGGGGAAAAGTAGAGGGGAGGCATTTGAGCAAAGGATTATAGTACAGTGTAATAAATTTTCAAGTATAAGGTCACATAAGGTGTTATGGGGATACCAGTGAAGAAGGCTTTATTATTATTATTTTTTAATACCAAAGCTACTTAGAGGCAACCAGTTAAGCTAATTTAATTTGTATCTTTGGTTTCTTTCTCTCGTCTACTTGTTAAAGAACTTTGAAATGCCTAAGACCATTCAAAGGTGCAGAAGAAAAATGGGGAGAAGTTAATATTATACAGAAAGTGAATAATCCACTTTGGATAACTAAATTGCAAGAGTCTAAAACTATTTATACACACTTAAAAATAGCACTGTAGTTGTGCATCTTTGTAATGCTATACTTACCTGCAAGCACATCGATATTGAATAAAAATAATTGGCAATGTGGCCAACTTCTGTATACAAAAGCAAATCATTTAGATAAAAATAGAAAGAGCTGACAATAGAGTAAATATGGTATAAAAAATAAGAAATGGAAATATTTCACCTACTCTCTACTTCTTAACACCTTTTAAAAATAACCTAGAAATCTATTTTTACTTATACTACTCACATGGGATTTGGCCTGCTTTGGACTGTGGTTATTTGCTTATATTTCCATGTGGCTTTATCTCCCCTATTAGTGTGTAATCTCCTCAAGGGCAAAGAGCTGTGTCTTATCTAACCAAGTACTACAAAAAAATTACATTTTGGTTGAATAGAGAAATATATTTTTCATTCTTAAACCTAGACTAGATAGAAAGAGAAACATGTTATTTATCTGATCAAGACTGAGGGATTTGGCTTCTTAGATGGCTAGCTTTCATGGGGAAGATCCTCTTTTCAGAGCTAACCTTTGATTTAGGGTCATGGAATATTTGAGAGGTGTTTCCATCATCTTGAATCTCATTCTGTGGCAAGAAACTGGCATGATTTTCCTTAAGTAGTTTGAAAAGGCCAACTCAAGAGTTTCAATATTTGCCTTCAAAATAATTTGAAACCAAAATAATTTCAGTCTATAGATAGGTAAATATAACTAGAATTTTTACTTTCTGAGTTACTTCAAATTACATAGTCACAGAAATCTAAATTTTAGAGTTAGAAGTGAATGAAAAGATTATCCAGAACTATCCTCATTTCTGAAGACAAAGGCTCAACGTAACAGGTAATGAGCAGCGACGGTATCAAAACTCTGATTTCCCAATTTATCCTTTATACTTCTTTCTACTATATATTTCTTCACAGATAGAGCAAAATAAGATACAGGGAAATAAATATGCCAATTTCCCTTCCTAGTCAGCTCTCAGAGACAAAAATCACAGAACAAGTCAGTAATGCTATCCCAATGACTACGGGCCAATATCACTAGTATCCCTAAACTAGATTGTCTCCCAAAAGCTGGTAAATCTTTTCTGTAGCGATTGGGTTTTTCATTCATTTGTCCATTTAACAATTATTTTGTGAACTTCAGCTGTACATTAGGCAATAGGTTCTATCAGAGTGAAATGATAGTAGACATTTCCTCCAGTGATCATATAATTTGGTCAATTCCAGCCCTATCGCAGGGGACTTTGATGCCCCTTCTAATGCCCTAGCCTCTCAGCTTCTCAATCTTCTTAACTCCATTTCCTTTCCACTTCCTCTGTCCACTTCCATGGTCCCCCCAGGACCTTGTTATCACCTGGCATTTCTCCATACCTGAAATCTCAAATTCTAAAATTGCACACTCTGATCACTGCTTTGTATCCCTCTGGCTTTCCCATGACTCTACTCCCACAACACCTGTCTTTGACTCTTTATCATGATACTCTGTCCTGTAAACACCTTCCTGTTTGGACCCTTCTTTAACTTCATTTCCTTCCCCATCCAGCTGAGACTCCATTCTCTTGACAATACCTCCAATTCTATGGACCCCTTGACTATCTGCCATTTCAACCCTGCCACAGATTAATCCAACCATTTATCTTTTTAAAGTCCTATACTTGGTCTATGCACCACTGCTGAAGAAATTTGCCTGACTGATGGTAGGAGAAACTCAGAGGCTAGAGTCCAGATTGAGCCCTGAGCCCTCAGCACTGCTGAATAGTTCTATCCTACACCTTGCTGCTCAGCTCCTTTGTCAGACATTCAAAAACTTCCTTTCTCCCCTCAAGACACCAACTTCACACCCACCTTTCTCCATTCACTGATGACCTTGTTTTCTATCTCAACAGAAAACAAGCACCGGGCTTGCCATATCTGATTACTACCCTGCTTCTCCAACATCACATCATCTGCACTTGATTTTCTTTGCTGAAGGGGATGCAAGATGGTACAACCTGTATGGAAGAGAATTTGGCAGCATCTAGCAAAAGGGCAGCATATGCCTTGAATCAGCAAAGCCACTTCTAGGAATCCATCTGAAAGATAAAATGGCAAAAACACAAAGTGACCTATGCACAAGGCTATTAATTCTAGCACTGTTTGTAAGAAGGAAAGACTGGAAACAGCCTAAGCGTCCTTCAGTACCATAAACACATCCACAGTGGAGCACGGCACAGCTGTCAAAAAGAAATAGGGAAGATATCCGCAGACTGTAATGGAGTGATCTTCTGTATTCATTCAGTGAAAAAGGCAAGGCATAGGAGAAAGTTATAATATGCTACTTTTGGTGTAAAAACGGTGGTGAGGATAGGACTCTATATACACATTTGCTTGTGTTTTAAACAAAAAAGCAATGTGTGGCTTTCTCTTACGTGTTGACTACTGCTTGGATGTCCCTGGGCAGGGTTCTGCCTCTTTTTTTGAAACTCTGCTACTGTTTCTTGCCAGTCACTTGCTAAAATGCGCCTGAGATTTTTCACTCGGATATCCTGCCACACCCTGCTCACTGCATCTCCAGAGTTGTCTTCCAGCACGAGCCTGTGCCTCTGCCCACCAGATTCCAGATCTCTGTCCTTGCTTGGTCGGCTCTCTGTATTCCCACAATCCTCTCGGACCAACTACTTCTGGACTAGAGCAATGCGGAGGGCCAAAACAATGAAATAAATCACGGTTTCAAAAGCTTCTCTATAAGGGGGTGCCTGGGTGACATAATCGGTTAAACATCTGACTCTTGGTTTTGGCTCAGGTCCTGATCTTGGGGTGGTGGGATCGAGCCCCACGTGGAGCCCTGCTTTGGGGTCTGCCCTCAGAGGGGAGTATGCTTGAAATCCTCTCTCCCTCTGCCCCTCTCACTTGCACGCGCACGCTCTCTCTCTTAAATAAATAAATAAATAAATAAATAAATAAATAAATAAAATTAAAAAAAAAAAGCAACCTATAGGCATTCAGGACTACTAAAGTTACTACTTAAAAATGGAACCTATATTTTGTTGTTTCCTGCACTCAAGCACAAAAGTTCTCAATTAAAGCAATTGCCCTTCAGTGGGGTAAATCACTTTCCTGGAGCAAAAAAGAAAGTAGCTGACAGGCTTTCACTTGGAGAAGTCTATAAATCAAAGGAAGTCTAGAATAGATTTATCAGAAGCCAAGCTCGCTGGTACATGCGAAAGAAACCCTTGGAATTCTTTTGAGTTGGCCTAGTGCTGGGTCTATAGTTAATATTCAGGGAATAGTTATTGAATATTTGTTGAATTCAGACAGCTTTACAAAAGTAAAGTCATGTTCATGAGCCCATGAAGAAACAACCTCTTAAAATAAATTTCTAGGTAGCTCAGCAAAATCAGAAAGAAATGTGAAAAAACAAAGGAAACTTCTGGCTTGGTTTGATAAGAGCCCTGGCCTAAAATTTCAATACACTTGGCGAGTATAGTTTAGGCTAATGTTGCTTTGGCCTCCATAATGCAGGCCAGGGATTAACTAGGCCAGACAAAATAGGTGGTCCGCTCTTCAACGTCAGTGGTGTTTTTTGTAGTTTTATAGTTGTAACCTGTCAGACACCTAGGTGGTTACAAAAGACTCTTCAGTTCCCTCCAAATATATCAGTCCTTGTTAGACATGCAAATCCTCTTGAATTCCATAGAGAAATAAATCCCCATTAAAAAAAAAAAACAACCCAGAATTTGAAGGATGAAATGAAAAGACAGGTAAAACAGTTCCCAGAATCCACGGGGTGCTTTCAGAAAACCCAAGCAATCCTTCAAATTCTAGAGCTATCAGAGGGGACTGCCCTCGAAGCACACAGGCTTTGTAACCACCCAGGGCACCCCTGTCTTTCCATCAGGGTCTGTTATACTTTCTTCCAAGACACACCAAGTCATCCCATGGCTGAGAATAGGGTGTATCCATCAAGCAAAATTGCAAATGAAGAATACAGTATCAAGGTAAGGATTTCTTTAACTTGATGGGGTTTTATATTGATTTCCCATTTTACTTAGGATTTATTTAAAACAGTCATCCTTCCTCCCCAGGCAATAACGCTTTCAAGGGTGAGATCAAGACCGTCCAAATGAGGGAGTGTGCTAGAAGCAGGAGTTCTGCATTAATGAATTTGGGAGAAGTAGACAATCAATCTCAATAATTAGGATCAAGCCCCAAGCTTTGGTTTTGCATGGCTGTGTAGTTCTGGTCAAGGAGCTAATTTTAAATGATTAGCTGCTACTGTCTTTTAAGTAGGTTCTTAAATAAAACACTTAATCTTGATCTATGAGTATGTATGCAAAACAAGAAGAGGGGATTGGAATATTCTGTGGATAATTCATGATGAAGATGACTTATGTTTTAAATATCTCAATAGGGACAAAAGTTGTTTTTCTAAATTTGATGTTTAGATAATTTCTTAAGTCCTCTATTATCCTGCTAAATTGCATAAGTTAGTGTCTGGTGGCTTTAATTACCTAGTTTTATTATCATTATCTCAAACGGTAAAATTAATTAGATAACTTTTTTACTTTCACTTGATTTTGTATTGTCTTATTAGTTTTCTGTTATCTGTAGAGTGAAGTTGAACAAAAATTTAGAGGGCCCTATATTCTAGGGATAAGGAACTATATAAAATTAATGAGTGTGGTGTCTGTCATTATATAGGGTATGTACACAAAAGACCACCGTAATTTCCTATAGTGTAATGATATAACGAAAAAGTCTGGTCTGGAATTGTCTGGAATTTAGATGATGCACTTATGTTATTTAAATCTACGTATTTGTAGGCACAACCATTCTCGTATTTTCCATAAGGCTATTCCAATCTCCTAGCAGTCCAGAACAACAACAAAAATATGATTTTAAAATGCCCATTAGGGGTAAATAGATACTGACAACAAAAGGGAAAAGGAATTTTCTGGTCTTGATGTCTGTATCAGGCTGGCAATATGAGCTTCTCTGAATGACTCATATCTTGACTTTTTCTTTCTAGCAACAGAGCCTGGATCCAGAAGAACCCTCAATTAAGAAAACCAGTCCTTTTGAAAAGGTATGGCAAGAATGAGGATTTCTGACTGTTACATACAAATGCTTTCTTTTAAAACATCTTCTGGATCACTGGAATTGGCATATTTGACCTAATCATTTAGGTCTCAACAGTCTGGTATTTCGCAGCAGACAAAATCAGATATATTAGGATGAACTTAGTATATTTATATGCACACATATCTGCACAAATGTATAAATACGGAAGTTTTCTATGTAAGTATGTGGATTCATACATCATTGTGAACCTGAAAAAGCTACTTTGTTCAACATCTGAGCTATAATTAGAGTATTTCCTTTATTTTATTCGTGAAATATCATGTTGACTCTGTGAAAGATACTGTACTTGTAGGAGGGGTGGACACAAGGTGAAAGACAAATGTTACATCTGTCCTAAGGGAGGAGAAAATTTGGAGAGAGACAGATGCCAAGCCTACAGCAATTCCCAGAGTGAGGCACGAGGCGATGGTTTCCTCCCCAAACTGCTTATGTAACAAGACAAACACAGGCAGTGTCAACTTTCTGGAAGAGCAACTGGCTGACACTTGTCATCAGAGTCAGGCTTATTAAATATCGATAGGCACTTAAGAGGAGGATTTTCTGAGCTAACTTTCTCTTAGTCTGGAACATTCCACAAAATAAAACTCTGCCAGGGTATAGATTATGCTTCATCATGACTCCTCTCAAAGATCCAAGGAAGTTTACAGAAACTTATTTTAGAAACTTGAAAAAAAATAAAAGCTCAAGGATATTATGCCCTGCTAATTTTATGGGCAGTAAATGACAACTCAAATGGTTATGAAATACAGGTTTTTAAAATTAGGAACGAGATTTATCCCCTAATCAGCAGCCATATTAATTAGCCCCAACATTTTAAAATTTATACAGAAACCATTCAAAAACACTCTGTGCCCGGCATTAATTGAGGCAGGCTGCTGGTCATGAGAGCTGGCCCCGCCAATGTTAATTAAGAGCTTTGTTTTGTCTTGTCAATAGAAGGTTTTCTATTGCAGGTCTTTTGGACCGCGATTTGTGCCCTTTGTGAGAAACGCTCAGCCTGAGACTCTGCTCTGTTCAGGGCTCTCAGCTTCACCTCTTGCAAGTCTGAACTCACTCCACAGTGCGGAGCTTTAGTCTACTTATTGCTTTTCTGTTGCCATGGTAACCATTTACCACGCACTTCAAAAATGCAGATTTATTATCTGTCAGTTCTGTAGTTCAGAAGTTAGAAACAGGTCGCGCTGGGGTAAAATTAGTGTCTTGATGGGGTTGTACCCCTTTGAGGAGGCTCTAGGGGACAACCCATTTCCTTGCTCTTTGCAGCTTCTTGAGGCCACGTGTGTTCTTTGGGTCACGGCCCCCTCTTCTGTCTTCAAAGCCGGGAACCTATGCCTTTCTGCTTTTGTTATCTTTCCATGACTCTATTCTGATTCCTTCTTCTACTTTTAAAGACCCTTGTGATTGGGGCACCTGGGTGGCTCAGTCGTTAAGCGTCTGCCTTTGGCTCAGGTCATGAGCCCAGGGTCCTGGGATCAAGCCCCGCATCGGGCTCCCTGCTCCTTGGGGAAGCCTGCTTCTCCCTCTGCCACTCCCCCGCCCTGCTTGTGTTCCCTCTGTCGCTGTGTCTCTCTCTGTCAAATAAATAAATAAAATCTTAAAAAAAAAAGACCCTTGTGACTACATGGGGCCCACCTGGATATCCAGGATAATCTCCTTATTTTAAGGTCAGCTGATTAGTAACCTTAATTCCATTTGCAGCCATAATTCCCTTTTGCCATAGGACATAACATATTGCCATGTGCTGGGGACACAGACATTTTTGGAGTGCCATTATTCTGCCCATCACATTATTATAGAAGGCTAATAAGTATCATTCTGCTGTGCTCACTGATCTGCTTCATGACTGTTGGCCCATTTTCCCCAGCCACTTTCTAAGGGTCTTAGGGGCAAGGCCGGTGGATCGTAGGAGTGTTTGCTACCTCACTCCTTGCAGTTAAGAGATCTATGGGAACAAAGCATGAAAATGCTCACCTGAATATTTACAATACTTCTCAAATGTCCCTCCCTTAACTCTAGCGTCTCTCTGTGCCATCATGACCAGGTCCTCACTGGGTTGTCTGGATGCTCTAAAATATGCAATGCCAACCTGTTGTAAAGTGAAACTAATACTCTTGAGAGAGAGGCGGGAGTCCATAAAGTTATATAAAGTGATGGAGATTTGCTTGAATCACGTGTAAGGCTACTGGCAGATGGGAGATTAGACCAGACAACATCGAAACGAGATGAGTCAACAAGGAGACTGCTGCCACGGGTGCCTTGCAGAGAAGTCCTTGGAAAGACTGACAAACGGGTCAAGTATGGCCCCTTCTTGTTCATGCTGCAAGGAGAGCAGCGAAGCGAGGAGGCGATGTGATGTTATGCAGTTGGACATAATCATACAGGTAATTCCACTGGTTCTTTATTCTGAGAATTAGTGCACACTCACAATGCGAACTTACACGCTGAGAACTTTAAAAAGTGTAAATCAGATTGGGCCCTTCCTCTTAAAATCGTCCAATGGCTTCCTCTCACATCCGGAATCAAATGCAAGCTCCTTGCCCAGGCCTGCACGTGGCCTTGCACCTCCTCTCTCTGACCTCCTCTCCACTCCCCACCTTGGTCACGGGCCTCTCGCCAAGCTCCTTCCCACTTCCGGCATTTTTGCTCGTCTTGACACCTGCAATACTGGTCCTGCACATTGCTACATCGCTGGCTACTTCTTGTCATTGAGACCTCAGGTTCAATGGTACCTCCTTGGTGAGACTTTCACCATCTACTGACCCTAACTCCTTATTTTACTTCCTGGCACAGCGCTACCATGCTCTGAGATTTTTCTTGTTAATTAGATAATTAGCTCCAAGAGAGCAATGTAAGTGCCAATCTGGCTTACAGTTGTATCCTCCATGCCCAGAACAGTGCCTGGCAAACAGAAGGGGCTCAATTAGGGATGGCATGAAGGAAAGTGCCATTGGGTTCATATGTGACTTTATTATTGTATCATGTGTATGGGCACACTTCTGGGTTCAAAACTGATTTTACAATGTTGTGGAATTTACGCTGTTCTCTGTGAACATTTCTGTTAAGTGTCCACATAGCAAATCAAGTCAATCAAACTATGCGGCTTTTAAGTTTGTATAATAAACATCTAGACTAAAAAAGAAACTCCTTATATACTTTGGTGTTGTGTAGACATCACCCAAACCTCAACATTTTTTCCTGTGTTATCTGCTAGGTGACCCCCCAAAAAGTGAGACAATCCTCTGACGATCTGCTCTACTCTAAGTCGTTTCAATGAATTTTGATAACTAATATACACGAAGATCCAATAAGGTGATGCATATGTAAAAAACACTTTGCACAGCTTACTTAGTGCTACTGTGCAAGGTTTTATGCTTAAACTTGAGGTCTCAAATGTGTTTACTAATGTTGTGGGCTTTATATGTTAAAACAGGTAAAAGTCCCAGAAGTGCAAGTAAAATATCTAAAATTATAAAATGCATAAAATCACAGGGTAAAGCACTCAACAAAATAGGAAAGAACAAATCAAAGATATATTTTCTGCCTGATGCTGGAATGGAAAATAAATTTAGCCTAATAGGACTTGGGACATGAAATGTATTTATCATGCCCAGATAGCGAACTGATGAGTGTGAATTTTTTTAATAAGCAGAATAAATGTCAGGGCAGATAAATCTACCCCAAAAGCAAACAGAAGCTCTTCATTAATAGCAAATCACACCGAGCCATGGCCAGCTTGTTTTTTGTCAACTTGCATAAACCTCCTTCATTTTATCAGTCCTCAGATCTAAATCACACACATTCATCATCCTAAAGTCAAGCCACATTTTCCGGCTGTGCAGTAGTCCAGGACAAAATCATCACATATTCCCGAGGGTTGATAAGCTGGCACTGCAAAGCTCCCAGTCTCTGAAGTGAAATGCTATCATGGCCACTTCCTTGGGCACATTTGCTGCTTTTAAAGATTATTTTGCATACTTGTTTGAAGAGCGATTTAATTTAATTTACAACTTAATGGCTTTGGGTCCAGAGCCATCAGATGGTAGAAAAATTTTCACAGGCAACAATTTTCTTAGGGGATTTAGTAAAAATTAAGCCAGAACGGAGTGAGATAGAGAATCAGGATAGGAGGCAAGGTAGGAGCAAGAAAAAGGCCTAGTCCAGGAGCCAACTGTCCTATTCAAAAATGAAAGAGAAGGGTGAGGTAGGCTTCGATGTTTGTGGCAGGGCCTTCTAATTTGCTGAAGAGGTCCTCTTTGATTTTCCATGGGCGGTGGCCCAGCTTGGAAGCTTCCTGTTGTTGCTGCCACTCCCGAAAACAGGGAGTGGGGTCATGGCTCCTGGCACCCCTTTCCACACCCACAGCCAGTGTTCGCTCTCCATTCGCACGAGGGAACAACCACGAGCGTCCTGCACCTTGGGAATCACATAGTGAGAGCCCAGGAGTGGGAAAATACTGATTGTGAATAATCCCCAGTGAGAAAGAAGTTTAAAATGGACAACTGAACGAAGCTTAGGGAGCAACTACAGATTTCCTCTCCTACCGCTGTTTTCAGTGAGCACTGACAAGCGAATGGAGGAAAACTAAGGGTGCAGACATGATGTCTTTGGCTTTCCCCCAGCTTCTAACTCACTTCCTGTTGCAAGTTTGCTCTGGCTTCTCAGATCTGTGAGCACACCTCAGATCCACCGGCCAAGCTTCCAAATTCTCTCCTCTTCACTCAGAGCCTACCTAAAACTTCCATTTGATCAGTCGTCCATGACAATGATGACATCCGATTAAATTATTCACACAAGGAATAATGCTTGGTAGTGAATGTGATGTGTTAACTCCTGAGAGCTTATTGTGTTTTAAAAGGGAAAAAAATCGCTAGGTACTTTGGCCAGAGCATCCCTTTGGGTTAGGCCAAGGCATCACCAGCTCTGTCTGGACTAGGGCCAACTTTAGTTAAATCTCAGAAAATGTTCCATAATACAAAGATTTATGCACCAGGAATGAATGGTTAATGAAATTATTCATTCATCAAAGTGCTTGCCTGAATTTTAGGGGTTGTATGTAAGTGCTAAAGTGGATTACAAGACACCAAGTTGCCCACATTTTTAGGCTTGGCGTTCTTGATACACACCTTAGAAAGGAGATGGGTCTTCTATAACCTAAGCTGGATAGCCACCGTTTCAGAGAACTGCATCATACAAACTCTGTCTGTCAATAATTTTATTAGCTTATCCTTTTGCTATTAATATTTCTCCTTTCCAGTTCTTGCTACATAAGCATTCATGATCATTTTTAAGGCAGCAGTG
The DNA here is from genome assembly GCF_003265705.2 of Callorhinus ursinus. Classification (NCBI taxonomy): domain Eukaryota; kingdom Metazoa; phylum Chordata; class Mammalia; order Carnivora; family Otariidae; genus Callorhinus; species Callorhinus ursinus. The sequence continues at coordinate 23,363,573 of NW_027397067.1, read as the reverse complement.
GAACTTTATGCAGGACCTTAACAACTCCCTTATAGCCATCCTGCAAATGGAAACAGTAAACATGATCATCTTCAGCTCTACATCTGTATTCCTTGAATCTGCCTCTGTCTTTGCTGCATTATGATGACATAGGGCCATGGTCTTTGCCGTTCCAAGAAAACAAAATTTATTTTACACTGAAATTATGTAAGCAGCATGTGCTTTTATAACTACTAGGATTTTTGCATCAATGCAGGAAATTGGTGTTCCATTTTAATTGCACTTACTTATATATGATATTTAAGCCTGGCATGATTAGAATTAAGAGAGATGACAATCCTGGTCATGTTGAACTATGTGTCATAAGGGTTTTGTGTCCCCCTACATAACTGCATTGGCCCTGAGGACAATGTGGTTTGGGGCCAAGAGTTTCAGGGTGGGAGAGCTACACTTGGTATTCTTGAGAGTTCTTCAATGTAATCCCAAGGGGCACATGCTGAACCACCACTGTTGAAAGTTAAATTTCTGCCTTGGATTGCAATCTACACTAAAGAAACTAAACTTCAGTAGACAGAAACAGAGCTACCTCCATCCCTGTTGTTTACAGTTATTTACGGGCAAAAGGAGGGGAAGCAGTGAAATGTAATGAAGGGAACATGGTCTTTGAGGTGAGAGGTGGCTCCCTCGATTCTTACTCTCTGATACTGGTACCGCATAACTTCTCTGGGCCTCGGTTTTCTCATCTGGGAAATGAAATTGTGGTGAGGATTAAATAAAATCATCACCCCCTGTAGAGAGTAGGTGCTCAAAATTCAGACACATCCTCCTTCTCCTGCACAAGTCTGGTGCTGTGATTTCTGAGGTAACTGGTGGCAACAAGTGTGGCAGGTGGTTTTCAGGGTGGTGGGACAGGGGAGGGCACCCGAGCTTCACAGGTCTGAAGAACACTGGATTGGTGGGCTCAGACTTAGTGGTTCTGCATCCTGTCACTGTTCCGCCACACTCTATGCCTTCTTGCATTAACACGTGGTCATACCCACTGTGATCGCCAGCATCTATGCCCCCTGACTAGATTGAAACACCTTCTGTGCCTTGTCTTTTCATCCCTGCAGACCCAGTGCCTGGCACTGTTGGCAGAATGAGTGAAATGACCTTTAGGTATTTGTATTTGGTAGATTGGCTGTCTGAGGTTACTTTGCTACAGAGAATGTTCTAGAACTCTAGAATCTGAATCCGACCCTTTGAGAGGGGATTCGAATCCTTGTTCTCCGTCCCTATCTTTCCTCCCACTTTCCAACCTAATGAAGAATGAAGAAGAAAAAATAATGAAAAATATTTATCACTTCATATTTATCACTTTATTACTTCATATTTATTGTTCATTTTTTTTTTTAAACTCCTGATTAGGGAGATGTCTTTTCCTCATTGAGAGAGGCTGTGTGAGAATATACCTTTACGTTCTTTTCTTACCCCTTGGTGTCCTGTGTTCCTATGTCTCTAGCCCCAGTGAGCATGTCTTTTTAGGTGGATAGTGAGGCTCTCTCTATTCAGTGATGCTGGGAGTAGTCACAGCAAATGTTGTGAAGGATTTCCCAACATGAAATGTGGTAGAGTACCCAGTACTATGCCGCTGTCATCCTCCCTCTCCCCTGATGAGCACATGGTGCCGCCTGTCAGATGTTGGGGAAGCCCTACAGACAGTCTGTTCCTTATTGTGCTGTGCAGCTTTCACAAGTAATCCAGAACATTTCCCTCAGGCTACAGATCCTGAGTAGATTCTCCGAGTCCCAGAGTTAGTGTTATACAAACTGCAATTCGTGAATCCCAAATTTCATAAGAGCAGTAGCAACAGCAGATGCTGAAAATACATTTCTAATTCATTTAAACCCACTCCAAGAAAGGAGTTCTCCCTGTACTCTTCACACTGTTATTTTTCTATATGTCTCTTCCATGCCTTCAAAATAAAATAATTATGAAGGAGAGAGACTGGCTTATGTTTCCCTCTGCTGAGAGGTCGCAGCAGCTTATGTACCATGGTCTTACTGGGGAATCATAGTATCAGCCTCTATTGCTGAAGAACAAGGAGCTTAATTTTGTTGGTTTTCAAGTCTGAGGCTTTAGTGATGGCAAGGAGCCACATGTAATTTACCTTTATGTCTATGGGAGGGTTTCTTGTTTTAAAGACGTATAGCTGTGTCAACGGCAATAGTCAGTTTGAGTCAAGGGCTTAAGGAATTACTTCATCCTTGGTTCTTATGTATCAGAAGCAAAGTTTAAATAGCTTTAAAAAATAGCTTTTATAATCATGACTGTGATTGTCGGTAGATTAGAAAATTAACTGGCTGGAAACTAATCCAGGAATCTTTATTAGGAGACTGCCATGTGCAAAACACTTGATTACAAGTGTAAAGGCTCAGGGCGCCTGGGTGGCTCGGTTGGTTAAGCGGTTGCCTTCGGCTCAGGTCATGATCCCAGGGTCCTGGGACTGAGTCCTGCATCGGGCTCCTTGCTCAGCAGAGAGCCTGCTTCTCCCTCTCCCTCTGCCTGCCACTCCCCTTGCTTGTGCTCTCGCTCTCTCTCTCTCTCTCTCTCTCTCACTATCGCTCTCTCTGTGTCAAATAAATAAATAAGATCTTAAAAAAATAAGTAAAGTGTAAAGGCTCTTCCCTGAAGGAGCTTACAATCTGGTGGAGACAAGATACACAAGTTGGCATGAGGCAGACTATATTTATGGGGCGTGTCTTACCAACAGCACACTTCTAGGAACCAGGGAACAGGTTGAAGGATTATGATGGGGTGTTCCCTCCCTGGAGCCTGTTCACATCCAAGCTCCCTGTCTGGGCAAAGAGGAAGTCCAGGGCCTGGCTGAGAATGGGTTTCAAAGCTGGTCTTGATGGAGTGAGGGGACTGGGGTGGGTCCTGCCTGAGGGTGTAGGGCAGAGGGCAGCAAAATCCAAGAGGGATGACCAGTTAGGTCAGAGAGTAAAGCAGTTAGGAAAATAGAGCTGGAAGTATCTCTGGAAGCAACAGTTTGCCCTGGAAAGAAGTCTTTTACCAGGAGACTCTGCTTTGCCCTGGCAAATGCACTGTCAGTTCAGACCGTGGCTCTTATCAGAAGCCCTCTTCCCATTCCTGCCTAGAGATCGGGCCAACCTTCTGACGTGCTTAACAAAGGGTGACTGTTTGAAATCAGACCATCCAAGAAAATCAGGAACCATGTCAGCTCCCATCCGTGCAACCAACAGGCTAAACTTATCACGTATCTTGGCAAAGCTCCCTCTCTTTGTGTTTTTAAGTAATGTTTTCCATCTTGTTTTAGTTCTGGGAAGATTATTCACTAAGTAGGCAAGATCCATCGCCAGCATGGCCAACTTTCAGATACAGAAAACTACATAAGATGTGATACCAATTGCATTTGTATTAGACAAATAGGTCATGGTGGAGGGGGGGAGGATGAGGCATTTGCTAATGCTGTGGTTTTGTCTGAAGGACCACAGTCACGATCTCACTCAGCAACCTCGCCTGATGGGTCGGAACACAGTTACAGAAAATTCTCAGGAAGCTGGCTTAGAGTATCCTTAATCTCCTTTCACTAATACAAATCAACCATGAACAGAGCATGTCCTTTGTCCTGGAGAGCCTGCGTGCGGACCGGATGCTAGAGGCTTCGGCATGGGGCAGATGCTCCCGGCTCAGGCAGCTCTAGCTGGTGGGACATGTACCATCCCTGGAGAATTAAGGGCCAGCGTCTGTTTAGTGTGACCTTGGTTAAGCCATCAGATGATGCTTTTGTCTCTCTTCAGTGCCACTGGATAGCTATTGATTAATATTTACTGAAGGTTCACAATGTACCAGCTGCCACTGTGATGAAAGTAGTTGATTATGGGTTGAAATTGCTGTTTCGTTTCCCTGAAAGAGTTGAAACTTTCTGTGAACCACATTGCCAGGGGCTGGGCCAAGGGCAACTGCCCGTCAGGGTTTGTGGGGGGACAAACCTAATGAGCTTAGAGGTGCAGGCAGCTCCACTCCCTTCCTGAAGGAACCTGTTTTGGGAAAAAAAAAATACTTCTTTCTGCTCAGAGAAAAGTAGATGGTGGGGATTTACACTTCCCAGACAGAAAGATGCTTTGTGTCTCACTGCTTGGGGTAGGCCGACAGTCGAAGAAAGAAAGAGGAGATCTTTCTAAGTAAAACTCTCTGCCCGGAGCCAGAGATTGTCACAGGAATGCTCTGAGATCATCACTACCCCTGCTTTCGGTTTGATTTGGTCTTCTTTATGGTACCCGGAAGAGAGAGAGAGAGACTACGACGGAGCAGCCTGTAGGAAAACAGAAAAATGTCAGGGACTCTGAGGTGAAACAGGTACACAGACTCTGCAGGGTGATCATGCACAGCTTGGGGGTAGGGGGAAGTTGTGGGAGGGTAGGGCGCGAAGATCGGGGGCAAGTGAAAAAGCTCACACGGGCTTTCTTTGTAATTAAGCACAAGAATATATGAATGACCATATCTAAAAAAAGAATATATTTTTCTTTTCATAAGATTAATAGAAACAACATTTAAAATACACAAAATTTGACCATTAGACTTATTTCTGACATAGGGAAAAATAATCTGTGGGATATGAAGGCAGGGAAGGATAAAACCGTGTTTTTTTTTTTTTTTTTCTTCCAAAGCAGCTGGTTTGGAAGTCTTAGGGTTGGGGGATGGGGTTTGATTATGCTCCAAGTTGCAACATTGACGTCTTTAGTCAGAATTAGAAAAATACCATGGAAGATGGGAGATTAAACTACCAGGAGGCAATCTTTCTGGTGGCTCAGTCTACCTAAATTCATGAGCATTTAGACATAGCCCTACTTACCATCTCAGAAATCAATTATAATTTCAAAATTGTAGCAGAAGGAATTATTTTTCAGATTTGAGCTTTGTCATATGTATAAATGAAAAAGGAAAAAAGGCAGGAGAAAGGAAGGATGGAACAGAGAGAGGAGTAGAAATAATGATAGAAAAAAACCAGAAATTGTAAAGGGATGCTGTAGAAATTTTTAAAAATCATAAACATAATAATACATGTATTATGATGTATCTCTTTGTGCCAATAACACTGAATACTAAGATGAAATGGATAATTTCCTAGAAAACAATGAATTACGAAAGTGACTCAAGGAGAAGTTGAGAGTCTGAATAAAATAACCATTAGAGAAACTGAAATCAGTAATCAAAAGACACAAAGCCTGAATGGTTTTACACATGATGCTTGACAAATCTTCAAGGAACAAATAATCTCTTCATTATATCAACTATTTTGGAGAGTAGGAAAAGAGAAAGCTACCCAACTCATTTGGCTAATAACTAAAAATGAACAGAAAGAACATTATAGATTAATCTCAATAATGAATGTGAATGAAAAATCCCTAAATAAAATACTAGCAAATTAGGTCAGAGTAGGTATGACCAAGGACAATATACAAAGAAACTTCCTTAACCTGACAAAAGATAGCTCGTTATTTTATTTTTTTAAAATTTTATTTATTTTATTATTTTTAAAATATTTTATTATTTGTCAGAGAGAGAGAGAGAGAGAGAACACAAGCAGGGGGAGTGGGAGAGGGAGAAGCAGGCTTCCCGCCGAGCAGGGAACCCGATGTGGGGCTCGATCTCAGGACCTTGGAATCATGACCTGAGCCAAAGGCAGATGCTTAACCGACTGAGCCACCCAGGCGTCCCCCCCCCACAAAAAAAAACCCCTTTTAATACAGGAAAATGTATGATTACAAGGTAGGGAAATCTTTTTTAAATAAGACATAAGAAACATAAGCCATAAAGAAAAATGTTAACAAACTGGACTACCTTAAAATTAAAGATGTCTGTAAAACAAGACCCCACATAACACACACACACACACGCACGCGCGCGCGCGCACACACACACACACACACACACACACACACAGGGAAAAGAAATCTGTGATGCACCTAACTTTCGATTTCTTACTAGAATTAGAAAACATGCCTACAAATCAATAATAACATAAGACAACCCAATAGAAAAAAACGCAAAATCGGTGAACAGACAATTCACAGTGTGAGAAATTCCCACGGTCCCTAAACACGTGAAAAAATACTCAGCTTTCCCTGTAACCAGAGAAAAATTCAAATGCCATTCTACCCTCAAATGGGCCCACATCAAGAGCCCTGACATGCCAAGTAGTGGAGAAGATGTAGAGGAAAGGAAGCTCTCGGGATGGCTGCTGAGCTGAAGCAAGGCAATTGTTCTGGAGAAGGACGCGGCAGTCAAGTCAAGAAGCGCTGCCTTGTGACTCACAATCCCACTCCCAGGCGTATAAAGAGACTTGTGCACGTGTGTGTAGGAAGACAGATAGAGGAATCTTCACTGCAGCATTGTTGGTGATACAAAAAGTAGGAAAAAATGTGTATGTCCGTCCAGAAGTGACTGTAATCCGTCACGGCACATCTTACAGCGGCACTCCGCAGAGCACTTCAAAAGAAACCTGTATCGAGTGGTTAAATCTAAAAATTGTATTTTACATAATGTCAGAGAGGTGATTCGGGCTGCTGGTGCCCTCTGGGAAGTTAAAGAGAAGAGAATCAGGGTGGGATACCTGTACTCTTTTGTTCCTTAGGAACAAACCAGTCTGGAGCTATTCGGCAACGCGTTAGGTTTCGATAAAGCGGCGGGGGGTGGGGGGTGGATAAGTTATGCTGTCCTCAGTTCTTTTCTATAGATTGGAAATAACTGATAATAAAATTTAAAACAAAGGAACAGTTAGAAATGAGTCACTTTTATATGACTGAAGTGAAATGCAGCACCAAGGGGCACTGGGTAAACAGAGACTGACAGCATCCTTGCGCGCAGGTCAGTGAGGATGGGAAGGGACTGTATTATCTGCACCCAGGTAATACACGGCCTGGATGGCAGAACATTCCCGAGGAGTGGCTGGAGCCAGGGAGATGCCCAAAGGAGGGCTGACAGCACCAGGAACCTGCTAGTTATACTGCCATTAGACTGGCACCTTCCTTAATCACTATGTGTTTTTACCGCGCGGTTTGTTCATTTTCTTTTCAATGTATGCCTTTTCAAAAAAAAAAAAAAATCTGATGTTCTGAGACAAAGAAACATTTTAGTGCTTTGTAAACCAGATGAAGTAGACCTTCCCAATGGCATATTCTCAACCATCTGGCTTCTTAGACCCTGGCCATGCCTGGGAACCCTGCTTTGCATGAGGATGTAAAAAAGGGTGCGAATCAGAATCCCTCCGGGACCAGGTGGGTCAGAATCCGGAGTGAGGTATGGGCAGGAGCGGAGGGGGTGGGGCGGGAGGGGAAGGGGTGTCTAAAGGAGGAAGTGGCTGCACACTGGGTTGACTGTTGCCACACAGAAATACGGGTGAGTGTCATCATTATTTTCCAAGTCGAAGGAAGCCAGAAATATGGATTAAGACAAAAAAGATGTGAAATTTCCTGTTTTTAAATGTTTTAAGTAATTCAAACATTCTTAAAAAAACTACACAAGACAAAACGACAACAACAACAACAGCCACAGAACATAAGCAAGCTGCTCCTTGGGGATGTCCACTAGCAGACTCTCTCCTTTGGAGTCCACAGAGAAAGCACCAGTCGTTGGGAGCCATGACTGGTCACATTACTCCTCCCTGTTGCAGACAGAGTACAAGTGGAGGACAGTAATGACGTCCTTCTCTCTTCCCCCCCCCTGCCCCGGCCCTCAAGAGTTGATATAGTAAAGAATTATGCAAAGACGTGCCTGGTCAGCTTCACCAAACTGGACCTCTGAATGAGCTGGAAGGAGCCATGGAAATTCCCTAGCAATGACCCATGACCTCCGGCTACACTCTCCCTTGCTGCACGGTCCCCTCCTCACCCCCTCACTCGCTTTCATTCCATGGGTGGCCCCCGAAGGCATCCCGAGCTTTTCTAACAGCTTAGTGCGAAAGGGGAAACCGAGAGGTGTGAGGGCAACACTGCAGTGTTACATCAAGAGAAATTGTCCCTGCTGTGGAGGAATTTGAGAGTGCTTTTGTCGGGCACAGGTGTGCCCCGAGGGTCGAAATGACCCCTGAGTGCTCTACTAGTTTTTTTCCTGCGAAGGAGAGAAGATTGTAGAATCAAAGGAAGAAATTTAGAATTGTTAGAGAACTGCTCTTATTTGCAGCTATAAAAAGGCACTGTACATTTCCCCAGCCTAGTGAAATGATAATTCTTGAGTTTTATTTTTGGAAAAAGTACTTTTCATCTTGTAAAAATTTAATGGCCTCTGAGCGACGGGGGAGTTCCAAGTGGCTTTCACTGGCTCTTCTCTGGCTGCCGCAGAAGGTGGAAGCGAGGGCCTGGGTCTCCCCCTGCTCGGAGGGCAGACAGACCGGCAGAGGAAACACTCACTCCCCAGCGTCTGGGTGCTTCTATCTAACAAACTGTCAGCACACGCCCTTTTCTCCTCTCAGGAACCTCTCTGAGCCAGGGCCTCAGGGCCTCTCTGAGCAAAGGTAGCCCGGCCTCCTGTAACATTGTTAATATCAACAACCAACATCTGTGTAGTGGTGCTTTTCAATCTACAGATGTTTGAGTGTCTTCATTTTTTCTTCTAAGATTTGGAATAAGCAGAGATTTCCTCCCACTTGCAATTAGTATAAAGTGATCATACATCTGATCATTAACAGAAGACTCAGAGTGGGGTTTCCTGAACTTGGCCATGCAACTGGGGGTCTTCTTAAAATGCAGATGCTGATCCTGTGGGTGTGGGTGAGTCTGAGACGCTGCAGAGCTTCCAAACTCCCAGGTGCTGCTGATGGTCCTGGCCCTTGGAATACACCTTGAGGAGCAAGGGAGGTCAAGGCTAAGAGAAGGGGTGGGGGGGATATGAGAGGGAGGTGCAGCTTCCCTTTGTTCACTCTGAGGATATGCCTTTTCTTCCTGCCCAGGATGATAATGCGTCATGCGAGCCTTGTTGGGGAAAATCCCTAGCTTGGTGGTGGCTGACACAGCAAAGGCCCAGAGGGGACAGGTATGTTCCTTTGTGGAGGAAGATGACACTCCAGCAGTCATTGTTCTCAGCACTGCAGCTCTGGAAGAGGTGAGCTGAAGATCAGAGGGTGACCATAGAACGAAGCTACTTGGACTCATGAAAGCGGCAAATTATCCATTGTGTGTTGGCTTCATGGCTGTATGTAGCAGGTTAGGTAAGGGATAGGAGGAGGGAAATGCTGTCAGTCTGTCCCAAGATTATCCTTGTTGCAGACTGGAGGGAGTGAAATTAAGCCCTTGAGTGCCAGGCCTTTTTGGCCCAAGTCCCTGGCACACAGATGGTGTCACAGGCGGGCCCGCCCCCTCCTGTCTCTGACATGGAGGTGATGAGAGTCTCTGGGCCCCGCAGGACCGCAACAGATGTTGTTTGGTTCCAACAGCCGAACGAGAGCCCCATTCACAATGTAAACATCTCATGTGCTCAGCTGGTCCCGTCGCTGCTCTGAATAATTGTCTTCCGATAGGTCTTTGCCTTTCCATGCGAAAACTGCAAAGCTCCTGATGGGCAGGGGTTCAGGTGTTCCCCTCAAGCTTGCCCTGCCTGCTATTTATGCGAGGTTGGAGAAGCCCTAGGTACTGACCTGGCTTAAAACACACCTCGCCCCCAGTCTGTGGGTGAATTTGGCTCAGTACCACCTCAGACATGCTGTGAAAGCCTCTAGCATGTCCATGTCCATCCGTGACTGGAATAAAATGGAGCGAGCCTTCAGGCCTCATTTGAAGACACCTTTAATAATTGTGGAATGTCTCCAACTAATTCCAGTCACTCCCTGGGGCAAAGCCACATTACCTAAGATTCTTCCTAGATAATTTTGGGCAGTGGTAAAGATTTTTTTTAAACATGTATATTTAAGAAATCTCTATGCCCAAAATGGGGCTCGAACTCATGACCCCGAGATCAAGAGTTGAGTGCTCTATTGACTGAGCCAGCCAGGTGCCCCTAAAGATATATATATATTTTAAATGAGAATTATGTCCTACACAAAATAAGGGGAAAAAATTAAAGGAAAACATGGTCTCCAACTGACAAAGGAGGAAATAACCTAATTCAATTTAAATTGAAGAAATGAATGAGCATAAGTAGGCGAGTCCACACTTGCCTATTTGATGCTTCTTTCGGAAATAAGGAAAATACACTACCTATATTTCATGGAATATCAAATTTGTCAAAACAGCAAGCAACGCTTTTTCTGCTTTCAGAAAACAGTAGTTTCAGGAAAAGCTATGCTTGGAGAGAATCTGTAGGAGGAAAGGCTCTGGCTCATGTCAAGGTAGGTAGGTAGGCTAATAGATATAACTTGGGTGGGTACCGTGGATGCTGCATGCCTCCCAATCCCCGGCGGTACTGCCATGAGCACTTACAGAGGTAGATAAGAATGTCCTGTTGTTCTAAATGGGAAGACTCCTGTGGGGGGCATCCCCACTACCTTGTGTAAGATCATGGATCTGCATCACTCTCACTCCCCACTGCTGTCACACAAACACTGACCACCACATTATGCCTTATTCTCTTCTTGCCATGCGCTCATCACCTATAGTCATAGTTTCTTGTTCCTTTGTTGGCCAGTTGGGCCCTGCCAGAGGCTCTTTGGAAGAACCGCCAGCATTTGATGAGCAACTATTTTGTAACAGGTGCTTTCAAGTATCTCACCTAATCTCACTCCAATGAGGGGGCCTGTGGGACACTGTTTTTATTATTCCAACTATGATAACATGAAACTTAGCTTTTCTGTGTTTTTTGGTTTGTTTTTTATTTTATTTTAATTTTTTTTAAAGATTTTATTTATTTGACAGAGACACAGTGAGAGAGGGAACACAAGCAAGGGGGAGTGGGAGAGGGAGAAGCAGGCTTCCTGCTGAGCAGGGAGCCCCATGTGGGGCTTGATCCAGGGTTCTGGGATCATGACCTGAGCTGAAGGCAGACGCTTAACTACTGAGCCACCCAGGTGCCCCTTGTTTTTTAAATCAAAGGTGCATGGCATATGTCAGAGCCAGGTTTTGAAGTCATATGGACTCTTAGTGTCCTTTCTCTTGGCTCTGCAAAACAATGAAGGGGCACTGGTTCCTTGTATTTGTGAGCTGCCCTGCAGTTCACAAATAAATGAAACAGCTTTAACCTGCATGATATGTGGTACACTCCATGGAGCAAGAGAAAATGACTACCCTGAAGTACTCGCCATGCTGGTTTCCTTTCAGGTTTGGATTTTAAGAATGGGGGTTTTGAAGTTGAAGGTCATCACTGAGACCCCCTACTGTGACATGGTGGGATGCAGAAGTGGCCAAGGGATCTAGGAAGAGGGCAGGACTTGACTTTGTGCTGGGCCAAGTGTGAGTGTTGCCAATTCTGGGCACAAGGATGAGCCCACATGATTCTGTCAGTCGAGGAACTTGGTTGAGCTCCTACTGTGTGCATGGCTTCAAAAGGAATATGCAGATGCAGCCTTAATTTGGAGGAGACATGACCCTTCGAATAGACTCAGGTCAGAGCTGGCTCACCCAGAGAAATGTAAAAGTTTTGGTGGGATAAAGTAAACCCCCCAGAATATTTGAGAAGATTATCTGCCAGAGCTTTCTTTTCTTCTTGATAGTCCATTTGCTTTTTGCTAAGGAGATATGGTTAGGCACAGGTTGAAGACCACATTTCTAGCTTTATGCTCTCCTTTCAACAGAAAGGTAAAAGTTTCTGTTTTGAAAAGCTGCTCCTGTTCCATGTAGTACATCTCGCTATCATTAACTATTATGTGCCACTCTTCACAATTTACTGGTGACAGTCATTTTCAGTACAGAGATAAGTCACAGAAACCTCCACGAACTATCAATGAAATCCAAAGTCTTCCTTCCAGTCCCCCCCACCCCCCACCGCCAACTAACAATAACTAACATCCAACAACTCTTCAGGGACTCTCCCACTGCACACACAACAACCGATACCTTAGAACGAATGGGGAAAGGATAGAACCATGTAGAAGATGCACATCAAAGAAGGCCAGCAAAAGAGAGATCTTTTAAAGGCTGACTGGGAGATGTCTGGAATGGGGCTTTTCTGACAGAGTCATCTGCCTGAGAAAGATGGTCAGTGTCCTTTCTGCTAAGAACTTCAGTCAATTATAATCACAGCGGCACCACTGAGATGCCAATTTATAAGCAGATGCTACTAAAAGGAGCAATATTCACAAAGTGCACCACATACTAATTCTCCAAAGACACTCTCTGTTGCAACAGGCAAGTGGTCACAGCTTCAGAGACTCAGCAGGCTGTGTGATGCTGGCAAGCCAGCGTGAGAGTTTTTTACCCTTGAGTACATTGCCGTTGTTTTTAGGTAGAGAAATAGAGCACATGGCCACGTGTGGGAGCAGGTGGGGGCGGGTAGAGGGAAGAGGCAGAGGGAGAGGGAGAGAGTGAATCTTAAGCAGGCTCCACGCCCAGTGCGGAGCCCAATGTGGGGCTCGATCTCACAAACCTGAGATTGCGACCTAAGCTGAAATCAAGAGTCAGATGCTTAACCGACTGAGCCACTCAGGCACCCCTGAGGACATTAAGCACATTGTTTTTGAACAATGAGGGGCCACCTTCCAAAGCTGAGAAAAGAGTAAGCAGGATTGGTCTCATCAGTGAGAAACTCCTAGACTTGGTCATGATTCTCTTTCAAGGTATAATGGACTTATATGATGATTTATACTAGCCAAGAATCATGAATGGAACTTCAAAGTCTGATTTGATGAAAGCACTGTATAAATTTAAACTATTCTATCGTATCTCCTACAGCACAAAAGTGTATTTTCTCAGGCATCTGCTAGCTCTATGGTTAGCAACACATATTTAAAATAAATGTACAGTGGGAAACATTAATTTATTCATTCAAATAATATTTATCAAAAGCCTTTTTTTGAGAGTCTCACTGATACAAATAGCCAAGGAAGAGCTTGGGGGAGAGAATGGAATTAAGAATGTTTCAGTATGAAGAGAGATTAAGAATGGCTACTAGACCAACTAAGTCCTGTTGGATAAATTCAATCAATTCAATTTCTAAGCATTTGCTGAGTGCCTCTTGTGTATCAACACTGGGATGGGAAATGCTGGGGACACAAAAATATAAGGCACGTGTACCTTCTGGAAGCCGGCGATCTGTAAGACACTGACATGTTGGTAAATGTTATAGTTATGATTTATTAGTTACAATCTCCTCAAATGAAATATTTGTCAATTTTGTCTTTAGCTGCCTTTGCAATGCTTTTCCCCATTAAGTACAACAATGGAGATTTTAGTGTTCTAAATGTTGAAAGCTTTGTGAGGCATTCATTCATTCAATACACATCTGCCAAATAGCTTTTGTGTGCCAGGCACTGTACACTTCCCTCCTTAGAGTTTTCAACTTCGGGTATTAGTAATTCCTGTATGTGATGCTTTCAGCGAGTAATAAACATGCTTCTACATCCATTATCTCATTTGTTCTTTTAGCAATCTTGTAAGGTTGGCAGATATTACTATAGATGATGAAACCAAGACTCAGAAAGGTGAAGTGCCTGGCTCAAGGTCACACAGCAAAAACAACAACAAACAAAACAAAACAAAACAAAAACCAGAACTAGAAGCTACTTTTTTCACTCCACTTTGTTTTTCTATGTATCACATACTTGCTGTTACTATTAATAGCTACCACTAACTTAGTGCTTTGAAACAGGTAGTGGGCAAATTATTTTGTATATATCTCATTTAAATACTCACAATTACAATTTATGAGGAAGTCAAGATTCAGATAAATTAATTTGCTCGAGGTCATAGATAGAAGAAGTGACGCACGAGCCATTACCCTATACCGTTTCCTATCCTGGGACACCTTGTTTCCTTTTGATGAGAACGTAGCATGAGGAATGTTCAGATCCTCCCTGATGTGGCTGCCTTGTCCACTGGGCACAGTTTGCGCTGTGCCCAGGACGATGATACTTTTAGGGGCCCACTAAATGTTTTCATTTTAAGTTCATTTAAAATCAGAAGAAAAAAATGAACATAACAACCAATAGATAATAATGAATCCAGCCTGAATTATATTCATCTTTATTCCAATGCAGACATAAAATAAACTTTAAAAATGTTTTTAATGAAGGGAGGTGTCCACAAACCCAAAATGGGTCCATGAACGTCAAAATGCAGCCCCATTATGTGGCTCCCTGCCTCATGTATACAAACCCTCAAAGAGGGTCTGTGAGTTTTCCTTGTGTTTGTTTCTCCCTCCAAACCCCCTCGCTAGCTGGGAGGCACACACCCACTTCTCCCTGCTTCCTGAGGGTCACTGAAACCTGTTGCTGTCATCACCCACAGGGCAGACAACTGAAACATACCCCCAGTTCTTACCTCTGGGCTGCATCCTGAGTGACTGGCTTTCCCTCCCTTTGGCAGTGAGAGACCTGGTGGATCTCCTTCCTGGATGATCAACCACCCCCTACCTCTGCCCTCAATTCTGGCCACCTGCCTAGGTCCGATTTTCATAAATGAGGACTTTGGAGGAAGAAAGCGACACTATCCCACTGAAGTGTGGTTTGTAGTGATGGATGGTGGCAATACTGGGACACAGGGAAGAACGTCGTTTCAATCTTCAAGGGCCTGGTTGGAGCCCTCCATGGAGGCAGGTGTGTGTGCACCTTTGACCCAAACACCCTCTTCCCCTGATTCTCCACCAGTGCCCTCTACTTTGAGTGCTTTTACTTTTCTCACCAAATCAATTCAGAATAATGCATTAAGGTAGTATTTTTTTTAAATGTTCACTTTATAAAATAGACAGTAACCTTCAGAGTCTCTTTTAATAACAAGGTCCTTATTAGAATCAGGAAACATGAGTGTGCAATAATAAAATTTTTAAAAAAACCTAGGATAAAACGGAAACCAACGTCTGCTGGCTTCTAGACTATTATTTCATTAACCAATAAGGCGGATACCTGCCATACTTATGTTATTCATTTCAAAGAACCAGGCAGAATTTTTCCTGCGAATCCTTATGACATCCTCCTGAGGTACAAGGCGGGGAAGAAGATAATAGTCAAGAAACGTTGGACTATATCTAGAGCCAGTGGTCACTGCTCCTCTACTCTGATCTAGAAAACAGTGGCGATGTCATCTTCCTTTGACAAAAAAAGGAAAAGAGACTCCACAGTGGGAATGCTGTTGCTGGATGAATGTTTCAGGGCATACCACATCTATTGTGCGCTAAGAGTTCACTTTAAAAATGTGAGTGGATTTATTGGGCTTGCCTTTTTTGAAACCCCAACAAGCGGGAACAAAAATGTGTCGTGAGGTTCACAAAATAGGTAGCTTGTACTATTGTGGGCTACTTTTTATAAAGGTCTCTTTTTGATCACAGACTCACTGGACTAACTGAAGTTTAAACAAGAGCCATTATTTATTATCAAGAAGAAAATCTGTGGCCTGCAGCTTTAAGACTTGCTCACAAACTATTTACTGCCCAGAACACAGGTAAGAACAGTTTCCTATAAATGGAGTAAATATTCACATCTGGAGCTACATGACTTCTCATATCCAGCCATATACTTCATAATATGGTACTCAGTGATATGTTAATGAGGTGTTACTTGTATAGATAGAATGATGTCCAAAGTAGAGAAAAATAAAGGGGCTTATAATTGGATGAGCAAGTGACTAACATCTATCCAAGCCATTGACGAACTCATTCTTTCATCCATCCATCCATCCATTCATTCATTATTAAGCTCTTACTCTATGTCAGGCAGAATGCTGGACATAGTTCAGGAGATAAAGAAATTCTGTAGAATTCAGAGCTGGGGACACAGTACCTGTCCTCAAGGAGCACGTCTTTGGGGCTAGTGTACAATGCAGGGATGTGGAGGAGGCCGTGAGAGCAGAAAACAAGGCACTGAGCCTACGGCGGGGGCTTTGACACGGTTTCCTGGTGAAGAGGACACGTGACTTGACTCAATTTCAAAACCTGCAACTGATTTAATTGGGAGTCCTACCCTTTTAAAAAGTAATACTTTCCGACCTGCTTCAAAGCATTAAAATAAATGAGACGAGAAGTTTGCTTTTTCTTTTTTTTAAAGATTTTATTTATTTGACAGAGAGAGCACATGCAGAGGGAGAGAGAGGGAGAAGCAGGCTCCCTGCCGAGCAAGGAGTCCAACGTGGGACTCGATCCCAGGACCCTGGGATCATGACCTGAGCCGAAGGCAGCTGCTTAATCGACTGAGCCAGCCAGGCGCCCCGCTTTTTTTTTTAATTCATAAAGTGAAAGTGTCAGTGGGGCAGTCACAGTTGCTTGTAGGAAGCACACCTACTTCTCCGAATATCCCTACAAGTAAATTCTGGCAGGTTCGAGAATGTTATCTTGACAAAAGTGTATTCCAAGAAAGGATTGTTCTGTGTGAAATGTGTTCAAACAGAGTAACTGTAATGACAAGAATGTTCTGAGTCTTCCTTTTTAAGCTTTTTAACTCACCAAGGCAAGTACTTCTGGCACAGAAAACTCATTTTGGGATCCTGTGTATGGCTATATTGCACTTGTTATGCAAAAGTGTTCAGTAGAAATTTAAATTAGGTAATTGAAGCTGAGGTAAAAATAAATCTGTGCAAATATGCTTAAAGGACAGTTTCCCATCTTCTAAGCTTTGCTCCATCTACTTTTCTTCCTTTATTCTTAAAAGATTTTATTTATTTGAGAGAGAGAGAGATACAGAGATAGCGAGAGAGAGCACAAGTGGGGAGGGGAGGGAGAGGCAGACTCCCTGCAGAGCAGGGAGACCGATGCGGGGCTCGACCCCAGGACCCTGGGATCATGACCTGAGCCAAAGGCAGACGCTTAGCCGACTGAGTCACCCAGGTGTCCCATCCATCTCCTTTTCATACAGGAGACTCTGCTTAACGGGGAGTCCTTCAGTGTTTGGGATGGATAACGGTTCTGTTTTCCAGAAGAATGCTCTGAATATTAGCTGGAACTGGCTGGGCAAGCCATACATGGGAAGAGTGATGGGAGCATGTTCCAGGAGTAACACGGTACAAGTTTCACAATGAGAATGTCTTTTTTGTTAAGTCATGCTCAGCATACTCAGACTTATTTGTTGGCTTTTCTCATTACTGATAGCTCTTTGCAGTCCTCATTTTCATTGTCTGAATGTAAATGTAAATTCTGCATATTTGGTTCAGACTGAAATTGATAATTCCTGAACAAATATTTATTGAGTGACCACAGTGGGACAGATCCTGTGCCAGGAGCTGAAGATATGGTGGTGAATAGAACATTGTGTCCTCTACCTTCATGGACCTGATAGTACAGGGGAGAGGATGATGGTAACAAGCAAACTCTTGCCAACAGATTGTTACAAGTAGTGTTGAGCGCCATAAAGAAAAGAAACAAAGTGAAGTTAGGTTAGGAGGGGAAGGGTATTTCTCAGAGTGGTCAGGGATCACATTCTTGAGGAGGTGACATTTTGGAAAAGACCCTAAGGATAAATCAGGGGCAGCCCGCTGAGGAGAGAGAAGACAAGTATTCTACACAAATGCATAAAAGAGTTTAGTGTGTCATTAACTCTGAAAGTTAGAAGCTTTTTTTAAAAAAAATTATTTATTTTTATTTATTTATATATTTTTTAAAGATTTTATTTATTCATTTGAGAGGGAGAGAATAAGAGAGAGAGAGAGAAAGCATGAGCAGGGGGAGGAGCAGAGGAAGAAGCAGCCTCTCCACTGAGCAGGGAGCCTGACGCCGGGCTGGATCCCGGAACTCCAGGATCATGACCTGAGCCAAAGGCAGACGCTTAACTGACTGAACCGCCGAGGAGCCCTATTTATTTATTTTTTAAAAGATTTTTGTTTATTTGAGAGAGAGACAGTGAGCAAGAGAGAGAGCACAAGTTGGGGAGGGGCAGAGGGAAGGGGGGAAGCAGACTCCCCACTGAGCAGGGAGCCTGATGCGGGGTTCAGTGGATCCCAGGACCCTGGTATCATGACTTGAGCCAAAGGCAGATGCTTAACCGACTGAGCCAATTAGGTGCCCCAAAAAAGATTTTATTAATTTTAAGTAACCTCTACATCCAACACGGGGCTCGAACTCACAACCCTGAGATCAGGAGTTGCATGCTCTAACAGCTGAGCGAGGTAGGCGCCCTTAGAAGTTTTTAAGAAGGAAAGTCTGTCATAATTTTGGGAGTCTGTGAATGCCTCTTACATGTAAGCAACTTGAAGAGGGGGAAAGACTAACATTTATTAAGCAATTATTATGTGCCAAGGATTATTCTAAGTGATTTAATAATAATCATAATAATCATCACAACCATTATTCTTTACTAATTATTTAATGCGTGCTAAACACTATGCTATAGGCACGCAACATGTATTTTCTCACAAAATCTATACAATAAAATATGCCGTTGGAGTTGGGGAGAGCACTCCAGTCTCCCTAAAAGAAGCTTGACAACAATAAGGCAGAGCAGAAAGGAAGGCACATGTCTGGGGATTGGAGGTCTTGGAGCAGAGCATTCTTAAAGAGTTAGCAGAGTGGTACCTGGTGCCTGGCTGAGGGAACAGAATCCCAGCCTTTAGGGACCAAGCAATGGGTAACTGTTGGCTGCAGAGATGAGGGCTGAGGATGGGAGTAGTCTGGCATTTCTGAGTGGAGGTGGGACAAGCTTCGAGAGTTTTATGGCTCTAGCTGCCAACATCGGGGTGAAGTGAAGGGAAAGAGAGGGCCAGGGTTGTCCTCAGAGGCCAGCCAGGGGCCCGTGGCAATAATTCTAGGAAAAGACTCAGAAGGCCTTTGCCAGGAGAATGGCCATGGGTGGAGGGGAGAAGACAAAGGTGAGACACGTGGGAGGTGAATTTGGCCAGGCTGGGGGTGGGGGGAGATGATGAGTTCAGCATTAAAGGTTTTTTGGTTTTTTTTTTAAAGATTTTATTTATTTATTTGACAGAGAGACGAGAGAGTACAAGCAGGGGGAGTGGAAGAGAGAGGGAGAAGCAGGCTTCCCACTGAGCAGGGAGCCCGATGGGGGGCTCGATCCCAGGACGACCCTGAGATCAGGACCTGAGCCGAAGGCAGACGCCCAACCATCTGAGCCACCCAGGAGCCCCAGTATTAGAGGTTTTGATTTGAGGTGTCATCAGGACTAACACATTTCACACAATGCTGATTCTGATTCCTTCTCACAACCATTTCATGAAACCAGACAGAATCCCTTCTGAGAGACTTAATTAAGCAGGGCTTGAATAGAGGCTGGCCACCAGCAATTCCTATTCCTTTACCAAGCTCTTCTAGAAACATCAGATGGTTAATCAAGCCAGGCAATGAAAGAAGAGTAAGTGCTCAGAGCAGCTCCCCATATCATGCTATATATAGAATCCTATTACATTTATCTTCTGTCTTCCAGTTGTTTTCCATCTCTGTATTGGTAAATTATATGTCGGGACACATCTGTACTCACTGAAAACAACAGAAACCTTCCCTATCTTGATCCTTGATCATTAGCTCAGAGCTCACTCCTCTGACACATACACACTGCACATAATATACATTCAGGCTGACCTTAATGGAAACTCAATAAATTATTTATACCTCCTCTACATCAGGCAGAGGTGTCTACTAAAGGAACTCACAGAGGGGTTTTTGCTTTGGTTTTCGTTTCTGTTCTTATGAGCCAGGAGAGATAAAGAGAAGATACATCTTTAGAATAAATAAGCCTACTTTAAGGGTATAAAAGATGGACTTTACAATAAACTGTTTCATATTTCCATAGATCTACTTAGTGTTTTTTGTTTGTTTGTTTTCTTGTTTTTTTTTTTTTTTGATAAGGAGCATGAAAAGGCTGACATCAGTCCTTGGGGTGGACAGTGGGTAGACCACTGGACTCTTCAACTTGATGAAGAGTTACAACTCATTTAATAACTTCTGTATTATTTAAGCTCTGATTCCATAATCTTCTCCATCACCCAGCATTCTGTGCAGAAGCTACAATTGATGTGAACCAGGATCAGGGGTCAGTCAAGGCAATGGGGAGACAGGCTCCAACTGGGTTTTAGAAGATAGTGATTTTCCCTCATGCTGCCACCTGGACAGAGTAGGCAGAAGGTTATTACGTGTATTGTCACACTTTCACATATTGGCAGGCTGTCATGTGGGCTCCACACTGTCTCAGAGGCTGGAGACCTGTGTAGGGGACCATTACCCCTCCAGTGAAAGGAATATTCTCTGTGTACAGATGCAAACCCTTAGAATGGTGACCATTGATGACAACATGATGGTGAGCGACCCCAGTGGCATGACCCCTAAAAGGAGGTGGTACTGATAGGGAAGATGACACAAAACCCTGGCTTTTTCTTTCTTTCTTTTTTTTAATGCATTAACTAATTTGAGTTTTTGGACAATAATCTGGTATGAGTTCTGAAATCCATTAAAATCTACAAACACCTAATAAAAATTCCACTAATTCAGCATTTATTATCATTTTGACAGGACCAAGCTGGGTTGGCTTATTTTTGCTTGGTAAAACACATTCTTAATAGTGTAAAATTAATAGTGCAAACCAGATTGTAGAGGGAATGTTTAAAATCCTTAAAGGACAAATTGTTTTCAGCACTCACAAGCCCTGCCGGAGTGCTGTTTACATAGAAACAAATGACATGCTGCTTACAACCATTAGAATTTGTTAATTAAATCAGATCTTCCCTACTAGGCAACACTGAATTGGCTTAATCTGAGTTATTGTATGGTTTTTTGAGAGACTCAAACTGCACTTCTTAACATTCTATTGTAATTAGAAAGAAAACTACGTGGAAAAATGGTGCAAAAAACATGGGATTTAGAATCAAACAAATCTGGATTTGCATCACATTCAACTATCTTTGTGATTCTGGGTGGGAGGCTTAATCTCTCTGACACTCAGTATTCTCTAAGGTAAAGCGAGGCGCCTATACTTACCTTGGGTTATTGTGAAGATACAGTGGTTGCGGGGGCGGGGGGGGTACCTATTTGAATCCGGAAGCACCTAATAAGGGCTCATTTGTGTTTCTCTCTAGATAGCTTTTGGGTTTGAGAGGTAAAAATGTGACTCTATAGAAATACAATATAATCTCACCAACTGGAGAGAAAGTAAGCGGGAATGGTGATTCGATTAATTATAGGAATAGTAAAAATAACAGCTCTCATTTACTAACAGCTATTACAGAATCCTCTTTTTATAGATGAAAAAACTGTGGAAACTTTTGTCCTTTATAACTTTAGCGTTAAATCCAGCGGCTGAGAATTAGAAAAGAAAGGATTTTCCAAAAAAACACTATCTTAAAAATCATAAAAATCTCTTTAATGTAAATATTTGGGAAATTTTCATACGTTTTATGTTTACCAGCAGTTACAATTTTTTTAACAGGTCTTAGGCTTCATGTAAAAATATTAAGAAAGGGATTGACCGTAGAAAGACCACTTTTAACTAATGTTCACAGCTTGCAAGAGCACTGGCAAGCTCATGATTTTTATTCCTCTTTACATCTCTATTTATGCCTGAAAACTAATGATTTGTTTAACTAATTAAATAAAAAAAAATTACAGGGGCCCCTGGGGGGCTCAGTTGGTTAAGTGTTTGCCTTTGGCTCAGGTCATGATCTCAGGGTCCGGGATCCAGCCCAGCATTGCATCATTGCATCATGAGGCTCCCTGCTCAACGGGGAGTCTGCTTCTCCCTCTCCCTCTGCCCCTGCTCCCACTTGTGCTCACTTTCTCTCAAATCAGTAAATAAATAAAATCTTTAAAAAATTACATTTGGCTTGTCTCTAGACTTGAAGAAATTAGAAATGGTCATTTCACAAATTTCTTTGAGTTTCAAATTTCTAGTGTTTCTCAATGAAATAAAAACCCAACCAAACATTTTAACTTGGTAACAATTCTGATTACTGAAGACAGTCTTGGCCACAAGAGACCTAAACCATCCCTATTTTACAGAGAACTCATGGAACATTAGGAAATTACCTTAGTTAACAGTAAGATTTAAGCACAGCATTTATTTAAAAAAGATTAATGAACTTTTGTGAAATAGTCTTTGATTTGCTTTGTCTTCCAGGTCAGGCAAATTGACACTTTCCATTGGCAGGGAGCATCCGGTCCAGTCCTGATGCAGGAAGGGTCAATGCCAACCCAGACTGGCCCCCTCCCACATTCTGTGACACAAGGGCACCTTATATAATATAGTATATATTATATACTATAGTAGTACATACATGCATGCACATAACAAAATAACCTGAGTGTAATTATAGACAATATGGATCTAATATCATAGGTTAATAACTATATGTTAGGATACATAAAACATTTTTATTTTTATTTTTTTCATAAAAAATTTTTATATTGGCCCACTGGTTTACTGTATCTGAGAATGACTAAAAAACAAGACAAAACAAACCAAAAAACCAAAACTTATCACCATCAACAAAAAAACAAACAGCAATTACATACTTTGAAAGATGATCAAATAATTAATGTAACATGTAACAATATGTATTAAGAACCTACAATATGCTAGATATATAATGATATAAGTAAAAAATTCTCCCAAACTTTTACTAAAGAAATGTATATCTGATGTAGGAAAGATGTTGGGGTTCGAAGCCGATGGCCAAGAAAGAATTCTTGAGACGTCTTTGGTGCAAAACAGTGGTATTATTAAAGCCCGGGGACAGGACCAATGGGCAGAGTGGCCCGTTATATACTTTCAAGTTGGGAGGGGGTTAGGGAGAGGGTAAGTCTCTAAGGAATTTTGGAAGCAAGGTCTCCAGGACTTTGAGGGGTTAGCTGTTGTTGGGAAAAGGTCATTTACTACTGTTTAGTAAAAACTCAGTCATGAGACTCTTCTGCTATATATTGATGGGCCATATGCTTGGAGGATGATTGCCAACATGTATCTTGGGGGCTAGAGATAAAGGAAGTTTCCAAAGGAATTTTTATATGTTAAAGTAGATTTACAGGATCCTGGGGGCTGGGCTAAGATGGCCCTTTGCCCTTAGCAAAGTATTAATATTGGGGCAGCTGAGTTTCTAGAGGAATGTCACTCTGCCTGTTTCAAGGACTTGTCGGTGGTCTACAGGTAGTAAAAAAATTTAATTTTTTCTTTTGCCTTTGTTTCCCACACCATAATCTTTTGGTTAGGTAGGAGGCAGTTTCAAAAAAATTCTCTAGAATGTTTCTAAAGATTGTGTATTTTCAAGTATCTTCTAACGCATTCAGTACTGTTTGTTTTCTGTCAAGTAAATGTGTCTTTAAATAATGATAAAAATTTTATCCAAGTGCTGAATGGACTGAGAACACGATGATGCAGGAAGGGCTTTATAATCACAGGAGACTTCTCAGAGGAGGAAGAAATTTTAAACCAAGTTTAAAGACAATAATAGACACTGCTGGATTGAAGCAGTGAAGGCATTTCTGGAGAGAAGAATGGCATGAGCCAGGGTTTAGAGATAACAGCCAGAACGAAGTCAGGAAAACAAAGCCTGTCTGGAGCCCTCCTAAGCTTTTTGGCACATTCCTTTCATGAGGTGGTAGTAGGGCACTGATATCCTGCAACCTCACCCTTCCCGCCCACCTGGCAGGGGAGTACTGGCACAGACGCCAGAGGACATCAGAGCCTAAAAAGAATTTGATGTGCAGATTTGATCTCTTGAGTTCAACTCTGCACAATGCGAGTCTGTGTGCCATTGGCCCCGTGGCTCCAGGGACAACTCTCTCTGGCCCAGCAGAATTACACTTGTGCAAGAAAGCAGAACTTCCATTGGCTTGGTCGGCACAATACCCTCTCAGATACTTTACAGAAGCAGATTTTTGTTTTTGTCCCTAAATTTTAGCATTGTAGTGTTTTTTTCTTAAAAGTCGAATGAAGGTTCTAGGGGTGCCTGGCTGGCTCAGTTGGTACAGCATGTGACTCTTGATCTTGGGGTTGTGAGTTCAAGCCCCACGTTGGGTGTAGAGATTACTTAAAAATAAAGTAATTTTTTTTTTTTAGAGATTTCATTTATTTATTTGAGAGGGAGAGCATGAATGAGCATGAGCAGGGGGGAAGGGCAGAGGGAGAGGGAGAAGCAGATTCTCCACTGAGCAGGGAGCCTGATGGGGGGCTCGATCCCAGGACCCTGAGATCATGACCTGAGCTGAAGGCAGACGTTTAACTGACTGAGACACCCAGGCGCTCCAAAAATAAAATCTTAAAAAAAAAAGTCAAACATGGATCTTAGCCTCTGTCACCCTCTTTCCATGTAATTAATTATTTCCCCACTCACCAGACTCATCTACAGCAGGTTATAACTGTCTGGCTCTCCATGCCCAATGGGATTTTCCTCTAGGTGTGATTCTGAAGAGGGGCAACATTTGTTTCTGGCCCTCATACTTATAGGTTGAGTTTCTTTCATATTATAGGTTGCCCTGGGCTACCAGGGACTCTTCACTGTCATGCCCTCCATTTCTTGCCCCTCACTCCCCAAACTATTCGGCAGGGTCACCCCATACCCCAGACTCTGGACACCAATAGTAGAGTGAACTTCATCTCCATCAGCCTACCCACAAAGCCACCCAAGTAAACATAAAACTAGGTTTAAAGCAGTATTCTTTCTGGTACATGTAGCTTCAGGAATTCTCAAGGGTCTCATCCCTCAACCAAATTTCCACTCTCAAATCCATATATATAGAACTGCCAGTGCCCAATAAACTACCATCAGAAAGGACATGCAGCATTAGAATCCCAGAATAAGGAACAGAACCAGTTACTTCCTGTCAGTAGTCACATTGTAAATGCTCCATAGGCAGCAGTTTGGGGAGGCAGTATGGTCCAGTAATTAAGGAGGCAGACTTTGGACATCCCTGCCATGCTCCTGACCTTAGGGGAAAAGCTCTCAGTTTTTCCCCACTGAGAATGATACTGGCTCTGGGTTTTTCATGGATGGCTTTTATGATACTGAGGAATGTACCCTCTATCCCTACACTGTGAAGAGTTTTAATCAAGGAAGAATACTGTACTTTGTCAAATGCTTTTTCTGCATCTATTGAGAGGACTATATGGTTCTCGTTCTTTCTTTTATTAATGTATTGTATCACATTGATTGATTTGTGGATGTTGAACCAATCTTGCAGCCCAGGAATAAGGATGTCCACTATCACCACTGCTATTCAAGATAGTACGAGAAGTCCTAGCCTCAGCAATCAGACAACAAAAAGAAATCAAAGGCATCCAAATCAGCAAAGAAAAAGTCAAACTCTCACTCTTTGCAGATGATATGATACTTTATGTGGAAAACCCAAAAGACTCCACCCCAAAACTGCTAGAACTCATATAAGAATTCAGTAAAGTGGCAGGATATAAAATCAATGTACAGAAATCAGTGGCATTTCTATATACCAACAACAAGACAGAAGAAAGAGAAATTAAGGAGTTGATCCCATTTACAATTGCACCCCAAACCATAAGATACCTAGGAATAAATCTAACAAAAGAGGCAAAGAATCTGTACTCAGATAACTATAGCATACTCATGAAAGAAATTGAGGAAGACATCAAGAAATGGACAAACGTTCCATGCTCATGGATTGGAAGAACAAATATTATGAAAATGTCTATGCTACCTAGAGCAATCTACATATTCAATGCAATCCTTATCAACATACCAGGAACTTTTTCTCAAAGAAATGGAACAAATAATCCTAAAATTTGTATGGAACCAGAAAAGACCCCGAATAGCCAGAGGAATGTTGAAAAAGAAAAGCAAAGCTGGTGGCATCACAATTCCGGACTTCCAGCTCTATTACAAAGCTGTAATCATCAAGACAGTATGGTACTGGCACAAAAACAGACACATAGATCAATGGAACAGAATGGAGAGCCCAGAAATGGACCCTCAACTCTATGGTCAGCTAATCTTCGACAAAGCAAGAAAGAATGTCCAATGGAAAAAAGACAGTCTCTTCAACAAATGGTCTTGGGAAAATTGGACAGCCACATGCAGAAGAATGAAATTGGACCATTTCCTTACACCACACACAAAAATAGACTCAAAATGGATGAAAGACCTAAATATTAGACAGGAATCCATCAAAATCCTTGAGGAGAACACAGGCAGCAACTTTTTCAACCTCAGCCGCAGCAACTTCTTCCTAGAAACATCGCCAAAGGCAAGGGAAGCAAGGGCAAAAATGAACTATTGGGACTTCATCAAGATAAAAAGCTTTTGCACAGCAAAGGAAACAGTCAACAAAACCAAAAGACAACCAACAGAATGGGAGAAGATATTTGCAAATGACATATCAGATAAAGGGCTAGTATCTAAAATCTATAAAGAACTTATCAAACTCAACA
This sequence comes from Callorhinus ursinus, assembly GCF_003265705.2. Taxonomy (NCBI): domain Eukaryota; kingdom Metazoa; phylum Chordata; class Mammalia; order Carnivora; family Otariidae; genus Callorhinus; species Callorhinus ursinus. The sequence goes on along the minus strand of NW_027397067.1, from coordinate 23,337,193 downwards.
CCCAAAGAATAAATAATCCAATCAAGAAATGGGCAGAAGACATGAACGGACATTTCTGCAAAGAAGACATCCAAATGGCCAACAGACACATGAAAAAGTGCTCAACATCACTCGGCATCAGGGAAATACAAATCGAAACCTCAATGAGATACCACTTCAACACCAGTCAGAATGGCTAAAATGAACAAGTTCAGGAGACGACAGATGTTGGCGAGGATGCAGAGAAAGGGGAACCCTCCTACACTGTTGGTGGGAATGCAAGCTGATGCAGCCACTCTGGAAAGCAGTATGGAGGTTCCTCAAAAAGTTGAAAATAGAGCTACCCTATGACCCAGCAATTGCACTACTGGGTAGTTACCCCAAAGATACAAATGTAGTGATCCGAAGGGGCACATGCACCCCAATGTTTATAGCAGCAATGTCCACAATAGCCAAACTATGGAAAGAGCCTAGATGTCCATCAACAGATGAATGGATAAGGAAGATGTGGTATATATATATATACAATGGAATATTATGCAGCCATCAAAAAATGAAATCTTACCATTTGCAATGACATGGATGGAATTAGAGGGTATTAGGCTAAGTGAAATAAGTCAATCAGAGAAAGACAAGTATCATATGCTTTCACTGATATAAGGAATTTGAGAAATAAGACAGAGGATCATAGGGGAAAGGAGGGAAAAATGAAAAAAAGATGAAGCCAGAGACGGAGACAAACCAGAGAGACTCTTAATCTTGGGAAACAAACTGAGGGTTGCTGGAGTGGAGGGGGGTGGGAGGGATGGGGTGGCTGGGTGATGGACACTGGGGAGGGTATGTACTATGGTGAGTTCTGTGAATTGTGTAAGACCAATGAATCACAGACCTGTACCCCTGAAACAAAATAATACATTATATAAAAAAAAAAAAAGACAAACCCCACCTCTGCTACTAACTAGTGATGGGATTGTGAGCAACTCTGTGGACATCTTTGTATCTCAATATAGGATTAAGGAGTTAATACGTATAAAGCACTCAAACATACTAAATGCTTAATAAGTGTTTGTTGTTATTTCAATAATAGCTTAATCTAAATTGCAGATGGGGGGAAATGAGATCGATTTCCCACACTTTGGCAGAGAGATCTTTGTGGTATGTGAGCCTTTTGGTATCCTGAAAATAACCTCATATGTGTGGGACTAACATCCTTCCCTGCCTCTGCTTAAGGAACTTTTATGCTATAGAACCCAGTAAACACACACACATTTTCTCTCTCTCTCTCTCTTTCTCTCTCTGTCTCTGATTTTATGACCTGCCATCTGGGTTGAAAACCAGGGGCTTAGGGGCAGCTCTGTATAAATGAATATATTAAGTCTAGTCAATTTCCTTAGTCTGAGTTACATAGGAAATGGCTTTTCTCTTCTAGGACACTTGATTCATAGTTCATCTCCATGAAGGCAGAACCTTAACATTATTTTCCTAATATAAATTTAAAGTCACTCACAGGCAGTAACTGAACTTAGAACCAGCAGGGACCTTAGAAAGGGTCTGGTGTTATGAAAAATATATTGAACCGGGGAACAGGACAAGTAGGTCCTGGTTCCACTCCTGCCACTATTAGGTATGGATCCGAGATGAGTCCTTCAATGTCTGCATTTCTACGTTTGGGAAATGAGGAGCTTAGGTTCTTTTCAGCTTTCTGACACTTAAAAACTGTGTAGCCTTGCTATTTCACAGATTATAGACATTATCCTTCAAATGTAATAAACCATACAAGAAAAGTGTTTTGTTTTTGCAATAACCAAACCCTGATTTTAAATACTTTCCCATCAATTATTTAAGCTATTTAGATTTGGATTTGGGCAAAAGTGAATTAATTGTCTTGCTGGTGTGAACTTGACCATTTTCCAGGTACATGGGAAGCCTTTCATTGAAGAGTCATATTGGTTCATCCTTGAAGAAGATGCATCATGCATTTGAGAAATATCTGGGGAGATACTCATCTGCTTTCGAGACTGTTTACAGATGGATTAAGAAAAGGGCAAGGAAATGGATTTTGCCTTTTAACTTCCTTACTACTTTAGGGGTAGGAATGATGTCTGCTTTTTAAATATATGTTCTCAGGGGTGCCTGGGTGGCTCAGTCAGTTGAGCATCTGACTCTTGATTTCAGCTCAGATCATGATATCAGCATCCTGAGCATGGAGTCTGCCCGTCCCTCTCCCTCTGTGCTCTTTCTCTCTCTCCCCCTCATAAATAAATAAAAAACAGCAAAATAAATATATGTCCTCAGCAGTAATGGGCCTGCTTGCTACAGGATATGTTTCTCCCGGTGAATTGGAAGTACAGTTTTATAGATGCAAGTAGAAAAAAGTATAGCCCAAAGAGCCAATCCTTTATTTGAAAGTCTCTGGCCATTGCCTGGCATTCAAGTGGTGTTCCTTTTATTTTTTTAAATTTTATTTTTCTTATTAAAGATTTTACTTATTTATTTTGACACAGAGAGAGAGAGACAGCGAAAGAGGGAACACAAGCAGGGGGAGTGGGAGAGGGAGAAGCAGGCTTCCCGCGGAGCAGGGAGCCTGATATGGGGCTCGATCCCAGGACCCTGGGACCATGACCTGAACTGAAGGCAGACACTTAACAACTGAGTCACCCAGGCGCCCCTAAGTGGTGTTGCTTTTAAAACCCAACAGAGAAACAGGTTTAAAAAGAGGCATCAACACAGATGGCTGATAAGCACAGGAAAAGCTGCTCAACATCACCAGCCATCAGGGAGATGCAAATCAAAACCACAAGGAGATACCACTTCACATCCACAAGGATGGCTAGGATCTCAAAGATAGATACAAGTATTGGCAGAGAGGAAGAGAAATTGGAACCCTCACACAGGGCTGATGGAAATGTAAAATGGGGTAGCTTTATTGAAAAACAATCGGACAGTTACTCAAAAGGTTAAACACAGAGTTCCTGTATGACCCAGCAATTCCACTTCTAGGTATATACCCAAGAGAAATGAAAACATATGTCCACACAAAAACCTGTACATAAACCCTCATCACAGCATTAGTACTAAGAGTCCTAAGGTGGAAACAACCCAAATAGCCCTTCGCTGATGAATGCATAAATAAATTGTGGTATATCCATACAGTGGAATATTATTTGGCCATGAAAAGAATGCTGCAACATTCTACATGCTACAACATGGATGAATCCTGAAGTTATTATGCACGTGAAGGAAGCCAGTCACAAAAGTCTATGTATATTGTATGATTCCATTTATATGAAATGCCCACAGTAGGCAAATGTATAGAGATATCAAGTAGACTAGTGGTTGCCTAGACCTGGCAAGAAGATGGACAGATTGGGATTGACAGCTAAGGGATAGATACAGTTTCTTATGGGGATAATGACAATATTCTAAAATTGATTGTGATGATGGACACTCAACTCTGTGAATACACTAAAAACTGTTGAATTATATATTTTAAATGGGTGAATTGAATGGAATGTGCATTATATTTCAATAAAGCTGTTATTTAAAAAGTCATCAAAGCATATTGAAAACTTGGAAGAAAACAGGAAACTGCTTGATAATATGCCACACTAGAATTCTCAATTTTGCTTTGTGATCCCCGAGGAATCTCAGGTTAGCGCCTTTTGATGCTTCCCCATCTATAAGATGGCAATAACCATGGCAAACCACTCTACCCTTTCTTCCTCATAGGTACCTGGTGAGACTCAACACTTTTGTGTCCTGGATTCATGCTGAGATTTTTTTTTTTTTTTTAAGGAGACTCATGCTTTAAAAAATTGGAGGCATGACTGTGAAAACGAAAGGTTTTAGGGCCCACCTATGAGGACATTTTGCAGGAGCAATAATCTTAGCATTTGTGTAATCTTATATCTGTAATGGAGGAAAACAAGATTAAATGCCCCATTCTTGAAGCCAAGAGTAATTTACGAGATAAAGGGTGCAGAAACCTGAGAACATTATTCCCCTCAGAGAGTTGCATTTAGCTGGGGAAAGTTACCGGGGAGAGGAGCAGCTCCTACCAGGGTAAGACAATATGCGCTGAGGAGAATCTGCAGCCACAGTAAAAGCCAGATTCCCAGGTGGTCCCATTCTGTAGTCACTTGGCAAGGCCGCTGGTAATCGTAGCAGGTTCCGGGGGCTAGCCTTAGAGATTTATAGTGACAACTATCTTGAAACCTCATATATTGTCCACCTTGTTTCCAAAGTTTTTCTTGATAAAATTGATTTTACTACAGGCTGTGACCTCAGTGCTAAGCTGTAGAGAGCAGCGAATTTGAGCTCTTCAAAATGGGAAAATTCCTGCTTAGTTTCTGTGTCTTAGCACCTCAAAAACACAGTTAGGAAAAATCATTGAACAACTTCAGGAAAAAATGGCTAAATTGCACATTATGGTCAAGAATTAAAGTAACTCCCTTATTTAAGCATATCTTTTTTTTTCTCATAAAAGCACTCTTTACAAAAATTAGTGTGGTGCTGTTTTTAATGGATGTGGTTGGATGTGGTTATGGTCTCATTTTATGACGTATCTTAGAATTATAACATATATCTCACAAAATATCACTAGGCCAGTGCAATTTAATTTGATCAATCTTCCTTAACATATTTTAAGACATGTTATAATTTTTAAAAATGGGAACTCTATGATTTAGAAATGTAATAGTACACATGTGGATTAATATGTCATCATTCTTTCTTGCTGGTTCATATATTATCTTATGACTATGCATTTAGACAGGTAATAGAAGTAGCAAAATTCTCAGTTTTAACATTAAGTCCAAACAGATGAAGTTGAATAACTTTCCTGATATAATTTTTAAAGTCTGAGAATGAACATCATTTTAACTCTAAAGTTACTCTTTAGACATCAGCTAAGATTGCCTATTTTGATGAGCCTCATAGAAAGAGTGAAGGCACTGTAGTTTGATAGATCTGAATTTATATCCCTTATGCACCACTTACTAATATATAATCTTGGGCAGGTTACAAAACCACTCTGGGGGTGCCTGGGTGCCTCAGTCAGCTAAGTGTCCGACTCTTGATTTCAGCTCAGGTCATGATCTCAATCAGAGTCGTGAGATTGAGCCCCGAGTTGACTCCACGCTGGGTGTGGAGTCTGCTTAAGATTCTCTCTCCCTCACCCTCTGCCCCTCCCACCCCCACTAGGACCTTCTCTTTCTCTCTTAAAAAAAAAAAAAATCTATTTCTAAAAACAAAAAACAAAATAAACAAAAAAGCAAACCACTCCAAGCTTCAGTTTCTTCACTGCAAAATACACTGTTGGAAGAATTAAATAAAATAATATGTGTGCAGGGCCTAAAAATACCAAGTTTTTCAATGAGTGACTCTCCCTTCCCAGGTTACTGCATCTTAGTAATTGGTTCAAATTCGGTCTTGATCTTTTACTGTGATTAATGATGTCTTCTAATTTTTTCCTGAATCTTCTTCCTTTATTTACCCTTTGTTGATTTACTGCCCCCCATCTTGCCCTGTTGTTTCCATTTCATCTACCACCTCCATCCCCAGGTAGACACTCTGCCACTCTTTCCATGGTTCGTCATTCTAACCAATTGAACCAACTATCTCACAGGCACCTGTGAGCTGACTTCTGGCCTACTCCTTTAGCCTCATTCATGGTCATTCCAGCCCTTAAATTCTACCCTTTCATTCACAATGGATTCTTCCAGTTCCTTGAAAGTCAAGCTTCAGGGAGCCAAGACTGCCACACGCTTTCTTAAATTTGGATTTTCTACATGCTCTTTCCTTTACTTGGCTGATCTGATCCTTTCTATTCAACTTTACAACTCCTACTCCCCCTTCGGTTCCCAGCTTAATCACCTTTCCTTGAGAAGGCCTTCTCTGAGCCCCTGGATCGGTTTCCAACCATCCATTTAAAAGCTTTCCAACCATCCATCATCGATCTACAAGCTCTTGCACCTTCGCCATGCATATCACAGACTTGCCGATCTGACCTCCCCAAGGGCTACATGCTCCTTGAAGGTAACGACTGTATGGTCCCAGAGACCAGCACAAGGTATGCACATAATAAGTGTTCAGTAAGTATTTAATGAACAAATGAATAAAAGAATGAATGAAATAAGATTATATTTCTTAAGTCCATGTCAGTCCTTGAACTGGGTACAAAGGATGAATAGGGCATAGAAATGAAAATTGCAGTTTTTCTATCAATATAGTCTCCTTCTGTGTTTCCATATGTTTCTGTGGTGAGGGAGGAGAGGCAAGATATTTTGTTGAATCTCACTCAGTGATATGAATAAATTGATCAAGTGAGAAAAGCTCTAATGCTGATTCTGGGGCAAAGAGAGAAATGCTGTTACTAAGCAAAATATTGCACTTGTTGGCTTTTCCCCCTGAAATATGAATTTTTAGAACCACTTTATAATGGTGTTTGACTGCATCCAACTATCTCACATGCATCTGTGGTTTTATTTATTTATTTATTTTTTAAAGATTTTTATTTATTTATTGAGAGAGAGAGAGAGAATGGTAGAGAGAGAGCATGAGAGGGAAGAAGGTCAGAGGGAGAGGCAGACTCCCTGCTGAGCAGGGAGCCCGATGCGGGACTCGATCCTGGGACTCCAGGATCATGACCTGAGCTGAAAGCAGTCGCTTAACCAACTGAGCCACCCAGGCACCCGCATCTGTGGTTTTAGAACCAAGAAGAGTGATCCATAAAGAATAGAGGAAATACTGGCTGTTTTTGCAAATGATAGTAACACTTCAACTAATCTCCACATATTATGTAGAAACTTATGGAAACATTTTATTCCAGAAGCACAGAACACTAAATCAGATAATTCAAGCCTCTAAATTCTCAGACAACTGGCTCCTTCAAGGTCTTTTCAATGAGTCCCATATCAATTCTGTTCAACTTGTTCTCAGGCTTTTTTTTTTTTTTTCTTTTTTATCTTTTGGTTATTGATATTGCTAGCCTCACCTGGATACTAACTATCTAGATCTGCACCGTCTAATGTGGCAGCCACTAGCCCCATGTGGCTATTGGGACTTCAAATGTGGTGAGTCCAGACTGGTACTTGCTATAAGAGTAAAATATATGCTAGATTTCTGGCACTAAGTATGAAAAAAGAGAAAGTAAAAATGTCGATAATTTTTATATTGATTACATGTTAAAATGGTAATATGTTGGATATATTAGGCTAAATGAAATATACTAGTAATGTGAATTTCACCTGTTTATTTTTACTTTTCTGATGTGGTTACCAGAAAATTTAAAATGTGGCTTGCGTTCTCGTATTTCCTTTTGACAGTGCTGGTCTAGGTTCCTGGATGGTTGAATTAATGGGTCTGGAGAGCAGGCCAACCCCACTGCCTGCTCAGATCTATCCAATAATCTTGTTTATGTTTTGCCAGAAGTTATGCTAGTCCCTAGAGATACAGAGACAAAACAGATGAAATTGACTTTGTGGAACTCTCTGTCTAGTCTAGTGAAGAGTGGCTCTTGATATATATAACTGAATCATTTTAACAGCATGGAAAATTCAACAAAGAATCTGGAAAAGGGATATTGGAACACAGGAGAGGGTCAGCTTACTGGTTTGGGATAGGGCAGTGAGAGGTTAGGGAAGGCTTCCTTGGGGAGGAGTTTGTCTGAGCTAAATGCTGAAGGAGAGGAGGCGCCAGAGGCCTGAGACATTATGGTATATACCACTTTTGATGAAAATCTTAGTGAAACCAAAAGCAGTCAGGAGTTGAAGTGTAACCGTGCAGGGAGAAATGAGACACAGAGGTGGAGAGACAGTCCAGTCTTGAAGCGCCGTCTATGCAAAACCGAACTGTACCCTGCAAGCAAGGTTTAAAGCATAGCAACATCAGGCCTATGACCTAAGAAGCTACAGCGGAGAATAGATCTTAGCCTTCATAAAAACAGCCGTATGATAAGGATGTACCTGCTTTTAGTTGCCTTGGTGCAAGAACAATTCAAAGTCGATCAAGGGTGACCTCTGAGAGGCAGGTAGAGGGGAGGGACTGACTAGTGCAACGGAGCTGAGAGGTGTTGGTGGGGTCCTTTTGAATCTAAAGTGAGGACGGCCCCATTCATGCAAAATACATTTTCACTGAGTTGTTATAACTCCTAGTTGAATGACCTTCTTCTCTTTTTCAATTCTGTACTTAGCTTCTCTGGGTTATTACTCTTAGACTTAACACTTGCCCTATCATCTTAGGGCCTCTAACCCTAGCTGTGACATCTTGGTCACGTTTCCTCCTGCCACAGTGGCTTTGCACATGCTGTTCCCTCTACTTGGAACGTTCTTCCTTCTGCTTCCTCTTACTTTTTCTCCAATGTCAGCTTAATGATCACTTCTTTGGGACGTCCTCTCTAATACTTGCTCAACTTTCACTCTCCTTCCACTAACCTATCATGGTTACATTTACTCATTCTCCGATTAAAGTTAGCCTCACTGCCTACGGTGCACTTGAAGAGGCAGGCATTAGTCATGTTTCTGCTCCCCAGGTTCTTAGCACAGTGTTTGACGCCTAAGAGAAATTTGATAAACATCAAGTGGACAAATGAATTCTAACTTGTAAAGGCACCGTGAAAACCTGAAAAGTACTAATCCTGGGGTCAGCCCTTAGAGAACATGACAGTCCCTAGGCTGAAAGTTGACATCAAAAGCTAAATTTTAAATAGTTTTCTCCTAACACTTTAAAAAAATAGGGAACTGACACTTGTATATTATCTGAGTTGTACTTGCCAGGCATGTGTGGAGGAACAAAAGATTTTACTCCTTTTGATTTTATTTATTCTGTTTAGGGAAAATGCATAATAACCCCCAAAGATAGCAAGATTCGGTTTAGGGAATGCCATAATAACTCCTGATTAAGACTGACCCGTGCAAAGGCTCTCTAAGTAGTCAGTTTTTTGCTGTTACTGATTACATTGTGTTAATAGAAAGCATTATGACCACAGACTTATTTTCTGAATCCTATGTATGTGAAATCTAGAAGTGAATAATCCATAGTACCTAAAAAGCTATCTGATATAACAAAAGGCTTAACTTTATAAATTACAAATGACCAAACTTCTAAAACCATGGGTAGTAGACTAGATAATCTGTTAATATTTCCTTACTGTTGTTGTGCATTCATTTATAGAACATTCTTACAGAGAGAAATAAGACTGAGAAATTAACCATCAAATTCTACTGGAATATCTCCACCATCCTGTGCAGAGAATGATTACAGATGAACCTACTCAGTTGTAGATTATCCACTGTAGAATATGGCTATTGATTGCTATCTCATCCCACGTGAATATTTAATCATACGTTCTGCTATAACTAAGATTAATGTAATAGAACGATAGGGCCTGCAATATTTCAACTGTAGTTTGTATCATAGTGTAAACAAGGAATGAGTGTAAACAAAGCAGTAAATATAACGGAACATGTAATATTGCTGATAACATAAATCTTCTTTTGGATTAGTAAACAGCAGTAGAAATGGCTACGAAATGCATGGTGCAATAGTGAAACAAGGATAATATTTGTTCTAAAAAATATATCTGGGAAGAAAAACTTCAAAAACATTTAAAAACATGTCTTCATTTAAATTAAATCTGTAAGGGACTGGCAGCCTTTTTAATTAGTATAAATCAGTTAATACTGTTTTTGAGTGCCATACTAGGGAACCTCAAAAGAAACATAACATATGGTTCCTTCATTTAGTTTTTAAGGAGCAGAAAGAAACTTATTTTGAGGATAAGATTTTAAGACGTATGGTAAGCATTAAGCTTTGTTGACAGAATTAGTATCTTTTCTCATGGTTTTCCTGACTGGAGTCCAACAGTGAAGAGATTTTTGAGAAAGCGAAAATCTTCTGGAATAAATTACCTATTAACTTTCTTTATCTAAAGCAGCATTGTCCAACTGAAATGTAATGTGAGCCACCGGTGTAATTTAAAAATTTCTAACATAAACAAACAAACAAACAAATAAACAAATAAACAAATATTTCTAGTAGTCACATTAAAGAGACTAATAAGACACAGGTGAAATCCATTTCAATAATATATATTCAGTATAATATTTATTTAACTCAATATATCTAAAATATTATCATTTAAACATACTCAGTGTAAAATTTATTAAAGAAGTATTTAAAATTCTCCTCTCTCTTTTTTTATAAAGTCTTCAAAATCTGATGTGTATTTTACACTTAGAGCACATTTCAGTGTAAACTAGCCATATATGAAGTGCTTGACAGCCAGGTAGGTGGGGGTTACTGTACTGGACTCATGAAAATAAAGGCATGACCTGTGGTAATTAAACTGAAGACAGCCCTCTTCTGTCAAATATCAGAGCACTAGCTATGACTCCTTCAATATTTGATAAAAGAAATGAGGTCCTTCCTTCCTATATCCCTTTTTGTTCTTTATACACACACATCAGATTTTCTCATATCTCATCAAGAGTCTGCAAAGATAGTGTGGAAAGTTCTGGAACTCAGCAGCATGTGACTTTCTACTAGTTCCTCTGTTTAGGGGGAAAAAAAAAAGGAAAGGAAAGGTAAAGAAAGAAAGAAGAGCCTTTGCTCACTTCAGGTAGACATCAGCTTGTCCAGTAGAGCGGCCCCACAACGCGCTGCTTGATGAACGAACCCCACCAATGGTAGTTGTTGCCATCTTCTCTCAAGTGTGGCCACCTGACATTTCAGAACTGTGGAACCTCCGCGCATGGATGTTCGGTGGGAGTCCTGGGGAGAAGTCACTTCCCTGCTCTGGAAGGGTTCGTGCCACTCACTACGAGGTGATGGAAGTTCAGTTGAGATCTACATCAAATTTAGTTTTTGGAGGAGAGATCTGGCTCTGGTGTTGTGTCCAATTCTTTAGAGTGATTTAAGGTCATTTCAGATTCCCCCCATCAAAATTCATTTGGAACCTCAAATTACAAACATAATGCAAAATGAATGTGCAAATGTAATAAAGTGCTAATTAATACAGTGTAGCCTCTGTATCATTTATTATTTGTCATTAATTGTTTTAGATGGCATATTTCATTTCTCTCAACTGGACTTCATTGCAACCCCACTGTGCTCAGGACTCAGGGCTAATCTCATAGGAGGAGCTCCCTAAATACTCGAGTTTATTTATTTATTTATTTTTATTTTTTATTTTTTTTTTTAAAGATTTTATTTATTTATTTGAGAGAGAGAGAGAATGAGAGATAGAGACCATGAGAGGGAAGAGGGTCAGAGGGAGAAGCAGACTCCCCGCCGAGCAGGGAGTCCGATGTGGGACTCGATCCCGGGACTCCAGGATCATGACCTGAGCCGAAGGCAGTCGCTTAACCAACTGAGCCACCCAGGCGCCCAATACTTGAGTTTATAAGGCAGCAATGCTGAGGATTTCCTCTGCTTAGAAGTCAGCAGAAATAAAGGAGACATGGAATTTTCTGTAGTTCACTTTGGGAAATGTTCTGTTTCATTCCACAAAAAGGTTCAGTATGTTCATATGCTTTATAGGCTTTGCTGCATTAGCTTCTAGGAAGATAATCAAGTTTGGTGATCATCATCTCTTTTTCTCTGGGATGTAGTTTAGTGTCTCTGTTGGAGTGTTGTGGCTTAGCTCTTGCCAATCACGGTGGAAAGTTCTTCATTGTACACACGTACTGGAGGATGATGATAGGAGCTATTTGGGATACAATATTAGACACAGACACAAATACTGGATTCCCATGACATGACAATCAAAATGACTGTGTCAAGATCATATGACTGTAAAAATGATTGACACTTATACAGACGTCCTGTCTTATAATCACACATGCAAATGGGAAATGGTTTGAATCATTAGCCTCTCCCAATTTATGCCACGTGTTAACTTCCTGCATCTCATTCACCCAGGGTTATAAAACTATTCCATTAAAATTTCTCCTCTGGCACTCATACATTAACTGGAGTTTGGGATTTATAAGATTGTACAGTGACTACTGCTCCCCATAAAAGTCTCTACCAAATAATTTCTTTTTATAAAGCAGAATCTGAGTTTTGCACCATAATTCATTACCTGGCACTCACAGGCAGAGAGGATTCTTGCAATTTATTAAATGTAAAGGGTAAGAACGCTTGAAATATGTTCAGCCTTCAGATTATGCAAAATTAAACCTATGCACAACTGTACCTGAAAATGTGCTGTTACTGCATTTAGCGTTCACTTAAACACTTGTTTGGTTTCTACTAGGTGTCACAACGGTGGTTAATGTTGGGATACAAAAGACAAACTAAGTATGATCCCTGTCCTCAAGATGTATATGATTCTGTTTGACAAAGTTCTGGGTATTGTAGACAATGAGATCTCACCTTGAACAGGGCACTGATTACTAGACACACAGCCTTGTTTGGATGTTAGATCACAGATCTGAAGTCTCTCTCTCTCTTTTTTTTTTTTTTTTTATCTTTTAAAGACTGCCCCTTGCCCCCCAAGCCTCATGGTTCATAGCAGTGATTACAGAAAAAAGAGATCTTGCCTTATTGAAGAACGACTGAAAAATGAATACCAGCCGACCTTCTGCTTTTAAAGAGCATTCTTGGCCAGCTCTTCTCCAAAGCATTAAACAGATTTAACTTTCTCACTTTAAATGTCTATAAATTTTCAATGGAGAGAGGATTTTAAAAAGTAAGCAGAATGCTGGTTTATATGATCTATTTTAAATGATGATTGACAGACTCTGAGTAAGAGAATGTGTATTGAGGAAAAATGGATTTTATAGTTATCACAGATGATGGCTTAGAATTAGAAAGATTGCTAGAACTAATCCCAATGAAACTGAAAGAAATTTTAATTTACATATTGTAATGAAGAATTGCAAGCCTGGTGAGTGAAAACCCTGTTTGTGGTTAAGAAAATGAGAGTAATGAATACTTAGCTGGGCCTTAAAATAAATAATGTGTGTGTGTGGTGTGTGTGTGTGTGTGTGTGTGTGTGTGTATGTGTGTGTGTGTGGTGAGTGTGTATTAATCTCAAAGATGATGGGAGACACTGAAAAATTTAAAAATAATGTTAGAAATAAAAGTTAAAAATGTATAATAATTTTATAATGTTAGATTTTTAACCTCAAATATTTTGGGTAATTCTAGTGAAAATATTTCCCATAGCAAGTAAGCTCTTTGAGGCTAGAAACAGGGTTCTTTCCATTAATGTATCCCCAGCATTTAGCATAGTGCCCAACTCTTAATAAGTGCTCAGTAAATAATTGTTAAAGAATAGGGGGATGGATCAATTAATAAATTATTTGAATAATGAATTTTGAGAGAAAGGAAATGAAAGTAACATTACTTAAGACCGATTATGTGTTATGCCTTGCCTTGTTTTAGGTGCTTTACGTAGTGAGTCACAGATCAGTCCTCTTAGACAGTACTACTCCAAGTGTGGTCTGTGGACCTGTGCCCACCTGCAAATTGTTTGTCACAATCCATGACAAGATAAGTACAGGAAATGATAGTAAGCATTGAGAATTTTTATTTTTATAGCAATTTGACACTGTCCAATCAGCCAAGGGCATGATTATGTTTATCTTAGTTTATGAGTTTATGTTTTTTATTACTTATAAAAGTATCAGTTCATAACAAATTGGAAATTATGAAAAGAAAAGAGAAAAGAAAGAAAGAAGAAAGAAAGAAAGAAAGAAAGAAAAAAAGAAAGAAAGAAAGAAAGAAAGAATCAGAAACGAATCCTTTATCAGAGAATATAAAAGCACTGTCCTAAAATATGCACTACAATCCCCGCTTTACTGATAAGGAAACCAAGATTTATAAGACAAGTAGCCAGTAAGCATTGGGATTGCCAGATCCAAAAGCTCTAAGCTTTCATATTTGGAAAAAAGATAAATCTTCTAGCTAAGGGCCTGATTTTATGACCTTTTTTATTGATAAAATGAAAATAGACTTGGTTGTTTTTCTATATTCCAAATGCAAATTGAGCCTCACTGGTGTAAATAGCAGCCTTCCTGGCAACACCAATATTTAGGATTCATGCCAAAAACAATGCAGTGCAGGAAGAAACACACACATGAAGTAAACGGAAAGGGAAAGCTTTAAGCCATGGAGCAGGCCTGGCTCGTAATATATGATGAGAAGAATGAATGCTACGGGAGATAGAATTCACTTCCCACAGAGGCCTGTGTTCTACCCTAGCCATCCCCTGAAGCAAATATGGGGGTGGGTGTGTCTGTCTATTTATAGTAAGATGGGGAACGGAGAGCCGGGCTACACCGGGAAAACGTTCATCTATTGATTTCCTAAACCCACTATTTACCTGGAATATCCAGGACATTGGGCCATGCCTTATTTGGACAATCTCTTTTAACGGGTGTTTTCTTTAGTTTGATCATAAATAAATCCTGGTGACTTCTCAGAAAAACCAGGGACTTCTAGGTCAGTAGCAGCAGATGATTCTATCAAATGAAATTAAAATTTCATATTTTACATATTCAAATTGATCTCCCACTCTGTACTGGTTGTACAGATGCAAAAGAAAATATATAATTTCCATGCAAGAATACTGAATTTATGCATATGTTAACAAACATCGTTGGAACTAAGCAGCTGAAGTAGCCACCACAGGCTAGAAGCTATAAAGCAACTTGTTTATAACAGCAGCATGCCTGGAAGGCTGGCATCCTGGCAGGTCCCACGTTCAGGCACAAGTTGAAAGGCCACTTGGGGGCGATGTTGTAAAGGGCACTGGGGGAGTGCTTGACCATCACAAAACGCTGAAGGTTGCTTCTAAACCCAATCTCTTCCTGAGAGAGCTGATTTTTATTCTATTTCTAGAGTGGAATCCTAATCCAACTCATGGAATCATTTCAAATTTTAATGTGGGAGTCTTTCAAGACTCAGCTGAAGGATCACTTCTTTTTACTTTTCCCAGCCTTCTTGCAAGTGAAACACATATTTTACTAAATAGCACCTGTAGGAATTAGTGAACATTTTTTTGATGTGTTTTTTCTTCTCCCTTATTAAATTATAATTTCCTGAAAGGCAAAGAAAACCTCTTACTCATCTTTAGACTGCAACGACTAGCTAGATACATGGCGAAACATACAACTGATGTTCAAAAGATGTTTGTTCAATGAAGGTGGAATGGGAGGTTTTCTAAGAAAAGAGACAGCTCTTATAAAATCATTTTCTGCCATTTAAATTGACATTGATCATTTATATCATTTTCATATTAAAATAACTATGAACAAATGTGGAAGATATGGAATTCAGAAAAAACCAGAACAAAAATATGCAAATCATGATTTGCCTAGAAAATATACACATTTGGTAATGAGAAAAGTAGGAGAAATCATGCAAAATGGAAAATAATTGAAGTTGAATGAGCATCTTATTATAAATGGTAATATTTTATTATTATTATCTATAGAAAATACTGTTTTAATGTATAAATATATAGCATATATACTATTATAATATATGTAATATATGTTACATACAAATTTATGTAAGTAAATTATATCAATATATGTTGTTTTATATATTTATAATAAATAATATATAAAGTAGATTGTTGTATATAAACAAATATATATAAACAATATATTGCTTTAATTTTTTATTTTATATAGTTTATTATATTAGATTACCTTTTTATTTTTTAAATTTTTAAAAAGATATATTTATTTATTTTAGAGAGAGAGCACAAGCGAGAGGGGCAGAGGGAGAGGGAGAGAGAATCTGAAGCAGACTCTGCGCTGAACAAGGAGCCCGATGTGGGGCCTAATCCCACGACTTGGAGATCACAACCCCAGCTGAAACCAAGAGTCAGATGCTCAACCACCTGCATGACCCAGGTGCCCCTATATTACCTTTTTAATAAAAATAAAGAAAATCTTTAGGATAATGCCGAGAATAAGTGCAAATACTTATAAATTTTTATTTAAAAAAAGGGGGAAGAGGCTTCAAAAAATTTGGAAATTTCCTAAGAATCAAGGATTGTTTTTCTTTAAAATTTCACAAAAATCACATCTATGAAATTTTCTTCATTTTACATATGATTTTTATCCATTTTGCTGTATATGTAGACTTACAGTATATGTTACAATTTAGATCCAAAAATTTTAATGTTAATTACCATACCAGAAAGTAGCTGTAATATGTGCAACATTTACTCAAGTGCTTAGTTCATGAATATTTTAAGAGAGTATGCTGGATGAGTACATTTCGTAAAGATAATAATGTTAGCACCACAAAGCCTAATTAATATAATTTAAGAGGGAATGCCAGTATCAATGTATATATCAAACCCCATAAATAATTCTAAAGAAATATAGCTGCGTTTTTTAAATATTAGTCTAGACCCAAACTTTGCTAATAAAATATTTGATAATCTTGATTGGTTTTTGGTAAATTACTTCTTTAATAAATAAATTGAAAAAAAATTAGCATAGCAAATGTTTTAAAGTGCCTCAAAAGATTTGTTTTTCAGTCTGCAACATTTCCCCTTCTTATGGGAATAACTACTATGGGACTAGTAGATCTCGCTACGCTATCATTAGCTCAACATTTATTGACCAGGTAGTGTGAGATGACAAATGTTCAACTTTAGAGGCTTTTATTACCTAAAAATCATGGATTCCTTACCGATGGGATTAGAATGAAAGAGATTTCACTGTATATGTACTCAATAACATCCCCTCAAATAGCCTAGGTTCACAGAAGATTGAGAAATCATTGCATCAATGGAAAGTCATGGTGCAATTTCTAAATGTAGTGCCCATCAATTTGATTTATGAATTTTTCCAGGGACCAGGGGATTATAGTGAAAGACCACTGGTCACTGTCAAAATCCAGGTCTTGGGGTGCCCAGCTAGCTCAGTTGGTGAAACATGCCACTCTTGATCTCAGGGTTGTGGGTTCGAGCCCTACACTGGGTGTGGAGATTACTTAAAAATCTTAAAAAAAAAAAAAATCCAGGTCTTTAAGAAGTATCTTTGGAAACCAAGAGGGTCCCCATTCCCCCAGCATGGAGGCATGCCAGTTTTTCAGTCAATGAGCAGAAGCACAAGAGGTCCTAACTAGAGGAGGTACCTCTGGAGTGCCAACAGCCACAAAGCACCAGGTAATGTAAAGGTTGTGGCTGATCCGAGAAAGACCCATCAACCTCAACGGGCCCTTTTGCTTGTGAGTAAAGAGCAGTTAGAGGGTGTTATTCTTGAGAGTTGCAGTCCAGAGACCAGTTATTAGTAAAGATTTCTTTCATTCAAAGAGTACTCTGTATGTATGATTCTAAACACACTGAACTGATAAAATCGGGCTCAAACTCCTTTTTATAGACTTAGAAGCTACCATCTGGAGACATGTTCTGACCTTAAATGGTAGTGCCCACTGTGGAGAAGTGTTTTATAGAGGTCCACCTGGACTTTGAAGCACTGAAACATAAGGAGAGAGCAATTGATAATGTTTTGGGCAGGGAAAGTAGAATAAGACAATAAACAGGCAACAGAGTTCATATTCCCTAGCACAGAGTAGCCATTTATGAAAGGGAGGCCCTAGCTTGTAAAATTTCTAGGAAAAATGAAAATTCCAAGAAGAAAGAGTTAAGTTAGCACTACCACTTGCAGTTCGCATCTGTCTGCTGCTGGGCCGTGGTAACAGGCATGTCGCCCCTCTTGCAAAGTACCCCTATTTTTAGATTTTTTTCAAAGAAACATATCTGGATTTTTCATTCTCATTGTTATTTGATTTATTGTAAGTTGATGAGAAAATAGGCTTGTTTTATTTATTTTATATATTTTTATTTTTTATTTTTTAGAAAGAGAGAGAGAAAATGAGTGGGGGAGGGGGGAGGAGCAGAGGGAGAGGGAAAGAGAATCTTAAGCAGGCTCCATGCCGAGCACAGAGCCCAACTCGGGGCTCAATCTCACAATGCTGAGATCATGACCTGAGCTGAAATCAAGAGTTGGATGCTCAACTGACTAAGCCACCCAGGCGCCCCCAAAATAGGTTTGTTTTTAAAATAAATTTACTTTGCAAACTGTAGCCAGTTTTTAAAAAAGCAAAATTATAGCTGCAATATGACAATTTTGAATAATATCTCATTGGTGAATTTTTTTTTGAATACTAGTTTCTGTTACTTCTTTCACAGGTACTTGGCAAATTCAAGAGAAGAGAAACAATGGCAGGTGAATAGAAGTGGAACAGATCTTGTGTTGACATTTTAACTTAAAATCTAGAGAATTCTTTGGAGCAAAAGAGCCCAACTGAAAATTTTGCTGCTATACTCCAAAATGAGTAAAGGATGGAATATTAAATATGGGTTGTATGAAGGGACAAAGAAAAGGGAGGCCAATACAAGGATGACATACACCCAAAAAGCCAAATGTCGATGCTTGTATACTTGGAGTCCTGTTAATGTTCACAGTTAACACAGCGCCTTTTGAATATAGTGACTATTCAAAGGATTGCTGAGGAGTAAATGAGTACGTGAATGAACGGATGTTTTCTAGAAGTGAATTTGCAATGATTAGGGCAGGAGGTAGGTTTTTTATCTGATTTACAGTTTGGTTGTCTACACTAATCCCATCAATCAGATATATATGAAATTTCAACTTGTGCCATGAGCGATTTGTACTTTTAAGTTGTGAGCTGTACTTCCTAGTTCACTTATACCTTGGGCGTCCTTGGAAGTCACACATCTGGGAAATCTCTGCATGGGAAACCTCAGAATAAGTGCAGGTTTTTATTTATTTATTTGAGAGAGAGCGAGCAAGCGAGTGTGAGCATGGGGCGGGGGGCGCTGCAGAGGCAGAGGGAGGAGGAGACTTCCCTCGCAGCAGTAGCTATGATCCCAGGACCCCGGGATCATGACCTGAGCCGAAGGCAGATTCCCAACTGAATGAGCCACCCAGGCGCCCCATAAGTGCAGGTTTTGATTCTGAAGTACTGTAAGTACCGTCAAGCTCAGTTCCGTAACTCACAAGGCCAACTGTAAAAGACAGAGGCTATTAGCGTATAGGGTATCTTGCCAGAGATGTAATGAAGAAAACATGATTCTCAGAACTACCATGGGCACTATCCATCTTTCTTTCAGCATCTTGGAGTTTTTGCTTAGCCTTTTACCATCGTTGTTGTTGTTTTCTGGTTGGTTGGTTTTCCACTGCTTCCTTCTTCCTGACAAGTGATTATAAAGTTTAATTTTGAGGATGGTGGGGTATACTATGTCTTCCCATAACAAAATACCTTATTTGTAAATTAAGCTAAAATATTTGACAACTCTCTCATACCCAGCATTAATGTGAAGTCTTAGCAGCATACTTACAATCTGAAGTGTTATGAACAAAGTGGCTTTGGTTAGCCTTCGCCTGGTTTGTTTCTGTCTCTTTTTTTTTAATTTTATGTTTATTATGTTATGTTAGTCACCATACAGTACATCATTAGTTTGTTTCTGTCTTGCATGCATGCTTCCCTCACTTAATCCTGCCCCTCTCCTCCTACTCCAAGTCATGTGTGAGTTGAGTTTCTCTTCAAAGATACAATTGTTCTTGGAACATGAGAAATGAACCTCATTACAGGAAAATTCACTAGAGGACTAGCACGATCCCCTGTGTTCTGCCAGTTTTCCATTCGTTAGCACTGGCATGGTTTGGAGGAATCAGTTGCCCTATTTGTAGGGCTCGATGCAGAGTGACAAAAACAAGAAGCCAATGCTATATATATTTCTGGCATGAGTCCTTAAATTATACTCAAAGATGGTGATTAATTTTTTTCTACAGTAGTCATAGTAATGATTTCCCTAAAACATCCCTGGGGGCATCCTGCCTCGTTTCTTACTTAGAAAGGCATGACTAGGTTGGGTGCATCCTTTAACCACCAGTACTCCGAACGTGAAGCTCACTTCACTATTCCTGGGCCAAATGGCAGACGAAAGATATCTTAGGAAGGTCACAGTTCCTTGGAAGACTGTTCCAGGACTGGCTTGAAGTATGTGTCTAAGAACTTCCAGCAGGGAATTCTGGTTTGGTTCCACTGCATATCAAAGACTAAATTATTTTGTGAGTTCCCGTCAGTTGGCTTGATAATGAGTCCCTCAGAATAGTGTCTCCGGGTGGTTGTGTCAAGGCTGGTCCTCAGATCTCTTTAGGCCTAATCCAAATGCATGCCCTGCCTACTTCAGATGTTGTTTTCTCCTATGAATTGCGTTCTTCTTCTTATACCAATGTTTCTCCAAACATTTCTCTAATCGAAATTCTAGAGCCACCTCATAGTATGTAACTGCAAAGTCAGATGTCTCTTCATGCCTTCTTTCCTATCATTATCATGAAATATTTTTGCCACTTGGAGATCCAACACAGGGAGAAACTCAAAGATACTAACGGATCAAAGCAATGTTTAAAATTTAGGATAGATGGTTCCTGGATAGGTTAAAAGATGTTTCACACAGGTGTATAAATAAAGAGATAATTCGAAATCACTAGTTTAGATGGAAAACTGAATGACTCACATGGCCACGAGTTTGTCTTTGTCAGTTAAATGTCATTCTTACAACCCTGTTTTTTATTTTATTTTATTTTATTTTATTTTATTTTTTTTATTTTTTTTTAAAGATTTTATTTATTTGAGAGAGAGAGAGAATGAGAGATAGAAAGCACGAGAGGGAAGAGGGTCAGAGGGAGAAGCAGACTCCCTGCTGAGCAGGAAGCCCGATGCGGGACTCGATCCCGGGACTCCAGGATCATGACCTGAGCCGAAGGCAGTCACTTAACCAACTGAGCCACCCAGGCGCCCACAACCCTGTTTTTTAAAGAAAAGACACAGAATTAAGGGGAAGGGATGGTGGACCTCTTTGTTGTCCACAAGGTCTTCTTCTGCCTTCATTATGACTTTACTGAGAGGCCCTCTCTTCCCAACTGCACGGTTCCTTAACATTTTCATCTCCAGACGGTTTTGTCTGAACTCCACTTCAACCAGCCACTCCTAAAGCCCCTTTTTACTTAGAATTGCTCCTCTGTCAAAGTTCATACTCCTTCTCTGCAACCACAACGTTTTTACCTTCTAGCTCCTGTCCTCCCATATTTCTGATGGACAGTTCAATTTTGATTTACTTATATAGACTTTTCTTCCCCTCACCAGATGTTCTGCTACTCCCATCCTAAATAATTTCTACCATTTGCTTCTCCTGTTTTGCTTTCAGAGAGCAGAGATACAGGTCAAAGGCACCAACCATTCTGATCCGCCCTCCTAAGAAGTCACACAATCTCTCTCTCCTCAGCTGGACCCTCACTAATTCCAACAGTCTTGTTATTCATTCCTTGTTGGCAGCACGTGGCATGCCCCACAGTAGCTCTCTCAAACTTATGAAACTTTTTTTGTTTCTTCTTCATCTCACCTTTCCCTGCTCTCAGACCTCAACCATCCTGGTGGATCTTCACAGTTGGTCTCATCTCTTCCTTACCCCCAAGATAAGGGCATTCTGATCAAAGTTCCTGCAGCTTTCCACTTCTCTTCTTTGATATTTTACCACAATATACCTACTCTTTTCTGGCTGTCTCCTATTCTAGATAGAAACAGTCTCTTCTCCTTTCCAAAACCAACAATTCCTTCAGTACTCTTAATTCTAGCTCTTCCAACTCCTTCTAGAAACTTGGATTATTTATCTTTTATGGTAATCAATATTTCCCTTTCCACCAACAACTTCTCTACTTTTGAGAAACAGTTCTCCAAGGATCTCTTGAGTTTCTGCATGGAGAGGTCTATGTGGAGAGGCATGACTGCCTTTGTTTGGACTATTTCTCCAAGGATGTTTGGATGGCAGATAGCCTTGGAAGACAGAGACAGGATCTCCCTTCAAAGCAAAGGGTAAGTTTGCTTGCTGTCCATTATAAAAGATTTGGGATCCGTAAACCTAGGTTTCCTCTCCTGTAATGCAATCCAGGTGTCATCGGGTCTTCTCCTAGGTCACTCTGTGGGAATTGAGCCTAGGGCAACAAGGACAAGGAAATGCTGATACTCTAGGTACGGCTATTGCTGTGAGTGATAAAGTCCTTTGTCTGACTCCTGGTGAGCATGCAGCTCACACTGTGGGGATGTAAGTGCAAGACCACACCAGAGTGGCTCTCAAATTGTCATTGCTTTCTTTGGCCTACTGTCACAAAGCAGAGAGAAAAGATGTCTGAATGAGATTCAAATGGTGTCTGAAGCACTGAGAGGCCAGGCACTAATTCTCAGCTGTGGCATGACCTGGAGGACACAGGCATGCACGCCCACCTGCCAGTCAGCCAGATGCCTGCCTAAGTACAAAGAAGGACTGCAAAAACAGGCCATAAAAGATGAAAAACAATCAGTAGAGATTAAAATGCAAAGTTACTATGCACCTGGATTTAGGGGATTGAATGAAACATGGAAGAAGTTACTTCTGGAACTGGTGGGTTGGGTAGTAATGAGACCCTGACAAGTAGAGTTCTTACACGGGCAAGGGATTGGTTGGCTTACTCTATTTAGTATATGATGTCACATATGAGGATAACCTATTTTTCTGTTACCTTCTGAACAGGAAAGCTGAAGTCTCCTTCCCTCCCTCCCCTTCTTTTTGGCAAATATCTATAAAGACATCTTTCAGCTCTAAGAATTTCTACGGTTATAGCAACATGTGTGGGAGTATGTCATTTGAAGGCAAAGAGACTATGATGAAGTGGGCTGTGTTACACTAAAAGCAGAAGAAATAGTGAAGAGCAGAAGAAATACGATTTTGAAAAACACTGGATATTCTCAGTTGACAAAGACTGGCAATTTTTAGCAACCAATTATGGAATAACTAGGTTTTTTTGGTTTTGTTTTTGGCAACAGTTTTTTTCCCCCAACTCTCTTTCTCTTCCTATTACCCTTATCTTGTTATTACTGTAACAAAGAATAAGAATTCATGACACGATTTCTCACTTTCTGTCTCATAATATTTATATAAAGATGTCCACCTGTAAAAGGCCAGTCACATACAAAGACTTATTAAGACATTTTAATTTCAAGCAGATAGGTTATTTTTGCTTTGTTTATTTAAATCATCAAGTGCCAGGGAAGGGTTTACAAAGCCAAATAGAACAGTATATTAAACGCTAATATTTGGAAAGAACGTGCAATTTACAAGTGCCAAACGTGGGTTGTAGCTCTGACCCACATATATTAGTAATGCGACCTGAGGCAAGTTACCTCATTTCTAGAATTCTCACTTTCCTCGTCCGGAAAGAGGGAAAAAGAAGATCCTCCTTATAGAGTTGTTGTGAGGACTTAACGAGAAAATGCTTTTCAAAAAAAAATGTCTTCAGAAATTGGGAACAACTGTGAAAAGATTAATTCCTCTTCATTATTATTCCATACACTCTTTACACAGAGGCTGTTCTAGCACTGCATCAGAGAACACAATTCTGACAATATTAGCAGGCTTCCATTCATTCTGAAGATTTCAATGGGGCCCATTTACTAGTGAGGTTGTTTCTGTAGTAGGCTGCTTTTCCACAGTAATGGGCAGAATTGGAGAATTACTGAATCCGATGACATCTAATGTATTTCGTGACCATGTCCATGACCATAAGGACTCTAAGACTGTCTTTAGTAATAAGAATTCAGGCCTCCCACAGCCTTAAATTTGGGAAATACTTTTGGGCAGTCTTATCTAAAATAAATTACTGACTTCTCTTTCAAAGACACAGTTTGGTCTTTAAGGGAGAATATTCAGAATCTTCTCTGGGTAGAACCATGAGGAGGCAAATGAAATTATAATGAATTACGGGAGGAAGCTTGCCCGACGGGGCCTCCAAGTTAAAGAGTCGAACAGAGGAATGCTAACATTATTAACCCGGAGATCATGAATGCGTGTGGCTAGGGCTCCCATGCATTTATGTTTAATAATATTTTATTACAGTATTCTGAATGAAGACAGAAACAAGAAATATAAGGGGCTCTTTTCGAGCTATCTAAAATGTTAAGCTTTCTTTGAGTGCTAGAGGAGAAAAGGCACCAGCATTATTACTAATTTACCTTTTACTTTGAGACTTTTGCTTAAGTAGTACTAAGGACTTTCTAGGCTTAAAGTATTAAGAATGGGTGAATATAGCATCCTCATTCTTAGAGGGTTTGGAAAATGAATGATCTTCTCTTGGCTTGAAAGCTATAGAATAGAATATATTTTTAGCATAATAAATCTTTTCAACCCTTCCAAAAACTAGATCCATAGAAAGAGCGAACAGATGGAAACCCATGTGCTGTTCTGTAACATGTCCAGGGTTTTAAAATTGGATAAATACTGAAACCCTGCAGGCGCAAATCTGTCCTTTCTCAAACCAAATCCTATGAGATCAGGAGAGCTGCTCTAATCAAATATGCACATTAAAAAAAAATCTAGGAACTCCTGCCAACTTCTCTGCTAGGGCCATATGATAAATGGTCTCAGAGCATGGGCATTAATCCATTTCTTATTGATGAAAATATGCATAAGTATTTCTAAGATGCTTATTACTGTAACAATCCAAGCACCCAGGATATTAGATCAAATAGAAAATCATACTGAAATACTGTAAAAACTAGGTTATTTTCCCATATGCTCACATCACATTATTTAACAAGACACTCTCATAATTTAGGCCACAAACACATTTTGATTATATTTTTCTTTTTTTTTAATTGAAGTATATTTGACATAGAATATTATATTAATTTTGGGTGTATGACGTAATGATTCAACAATTATATATATTATGAAATGCTCACCAGAATAAGCATAGCTACCATCTGTCACCATACAATGGGAAAGTAACTGAAGCGTCCATCAGTGTGTGAATGAAAAAGAATGTGGTGTGTACACACAATAGAATATTACTCTGTCATAAAAAAGAATGAGTTCTTGCCCTTTGAGACCCGGATGGATCTAGAGGGTATTATTTTAAGTGAAATAAGTCAGACAGAGAAAGACAAATACCATATGATTTCACTTACATGTGGAATCAAAAAAATAAGAAAAGAGAATAAACAAATAGACAAACAACAACAATAGTAGCATCATAAATACAGAGAACAAACTGGTGGTTGCTGGGAGAGGGGGATGGGTGAAATTGGTGGAAGGGGATTAAGATGTACAAACTTCTAGTTATAAAATAAGTAAGTCACAGGAACAAAAAAAATTACAGCACAGAGAATATAATCAATAATGTTGTAATACCTTTGATTATATTTTTTCAATAATCAATCCTTAAGCTGAATCCTCATGAGAGAATTAGTTAAAATAAACTCATTTTTTGCCCTGGCTCTCCTGTCACATATTTCATATTATTCCTTATATCAACTATTCATTTTTCTATATGGTTGCAATTAAAAAGATATTTGGTTGAAGAAAGAACAATATTGGAATCTGAATGCACAGAACAAAACATAAGGAAGAAATAAGGCTTTTCTGAGGCTTTATATCATCAGCGTTTGGCATTATAACCTACTTGTAAAGATCAAATAGGTATTCATCAGTGTTGGCTGAATGAAAAATAAAGCGTTGGAGGTTAGGATCTCTTCACAACTCTTAGGTGCCAGTGTAGCAATTAAAGGTGTTTTTCTCATTTGTCCTTAATTTACTCATTTCTTCTAAGATCATGGCTAAGAAACTGGTTGGAATTTTTTTTTTTAAAGATTTTATTTATTTATTTGACAGAGAGAGACACAGCGAGAGAGGGAACACAAGCAGGGGGAGTGGGAGAGGGAGAAGCAGGCTTCCCGCCGAGCAGGGAGCCCGATGCGGGGCTCGATCCCAGGACCCCGGGATCATGACGTGAGTGGAAGGCAGACGCTTAAAGACTGAGCCACCCAGGCGCCCCTGGTTGGAATTTTTTTACCATGGCAAATATAGGTTTAAAAGATCTCTATGATGTATTTTAAAGGGTAGATTTTGTTTCTTGGCTTAAAACAATCCAACAACTACAAATACCTGTTTAAATGCTTTAGAAATGCTAGCTACTGTTGGGATCATAATTCATTCATTTAATTACTACAACCATTTATATATGCCAGATGCAAGGATTTCAACGATGAACATGCCACATCCCTTCCACCAAGAAGCTTAGCAAGAGTGGACAGAATGTTGGGGCTGCCACGTACATAGACAATACAAGGTGGTGAGTCCATGATGGGGGGTACCCTGGATATTCTGTCTGGGTTAAGTTCAAGAAGCAGGAAACTTTTAAAGAGCCTGAAGGATAAAATCCCTATGTGTTCAGGGTAAAGGAATGGCCACATGAGAGCAGGGTGTGTCTAGGAAAAAGATCTGTAGTGCAATGTGGCTGGCATTGAGAACCTAGGGCTGGGGCTGAGATAGAGTGGGGGAAGTGGTGGGTAATGAAGCTAGACAGGCAAGGAGAGGTTAGAACCAGGGATGAGCTACAGGGAAAAAGCCAATTATAACTTTGACATCTGACAGGTTCACTTTTTGCATTAGTAAGGAAGTAATAGTAACACAGGGATATGGTTGGTCCTGGACTGGGAAGGTAAACATCTCAAGTATAATCTAGATGAAAGTGCCTTGAATTTGTGAGGAGAAAAAAAAAAAAAAAGAGGCCCAGGATTGCTAACATTATTAAGTTAGCTCTCACACATAATTATTTAATGGATGACCTGTGGAAAAAAATCTCAATGTCAAAATGACTTCCCAAGATACATCCAAGTTACTTCTGTCCCTTTCCTTTCTTATCCTGAGCCTCTGGCATGTGTTCAGAGGATGGAAAATAAATTTACTATTATTCAGCTTCCCTTCCTTCAGCTATCATACAAAGGTCAATCTTTCTCTCCTGAATCAGGTGATCTAGTCTAAAACCAAGGGGGTGGGAGGGATGGGGTGGCTGGGTGATAGACATGGGGGAGGGTATGTGCTATGGTGAGCGCTGTGAATTGTGCAAGACTGTTGAATCACAGACCTGTACCTCTGAAACAAATAATACATTGTATGTTAAAAAAAAAAAAAGATAGTAGGAAGGGAAAAATGAAGGGGGGGAAATTGGAGGGGGAGACGAACCATGAGAGACTATGGACTCTGAGAAACAAACTGAGGGTTCTAGAGGGGAGGGGGGTGGGGGGATGGGTTAGCCTGGTGATGGGTATTAAAGAGGGCACGTTCTGCGTGGAGCACTGGGTGTTATAAGCAAACAATGAATCATGGAACACTACATCAAAAACTAATGATGTAATATATGATGATTAACATAACATAATAAAATAAAATTAAAAAAAGAAAAAAATAAAACCAAACTTTTTTTTAAAGATTTATTGATTTGAGAGAGAGCGAGTGTGCACACGTGTGTGAGTGAGTGGGGGAGGGGCAGAGGGAGAGAGAATCTCAAGCACACTCCCCGCTGAGCTCAGAGCCCAACATGGACCTGAGCCAAAATCGAGAGTCAGATGTTCAACCGACTGAACCACCCAGGTACCACCCCCCCATACTGATTCTTGGATTATCTGATGTTATAGATATTTAAGCCAGGTTCCCTTCATTACAGTGATCAGCTAAAAGGTGACCACAACAGCAAATTCAAGTATGAAACAAATATGGCAGAGAATGAAAAAACAAAAGTAACACAAAGATGCTATTTTTGTTGCTTATGTTTAGCTCTCATAAATGGCACAGGAGTTGTATAAAGGGCATAATCAGCAACATATGTGGGAGTTTTATCTGAAAGCACTTCGGGTTTTAATTCTTAGTGTTCAAAATTACAGACTAGTCAGATAAGGAAATTAATTCCTTTCAAATCATGATTTTTTCTTGCAATATCATTTCCCAATGGGGAAGAGACTTTAAAGAGTCTTTTATTTCACCCCACCCCCATTCATTCTTTATTTTTTTTAAAAAGAAAAATCTGTAAAGAAGGAAATTTACCATCCTCGGTAACCTAGATACACATTCTCAGGAAATTTCTAAATTAATCCTTCATGCTGCAATTTAAACTTATTTCCTTTTATTCTTTCCTCAGTAAGTAAGGGAACAGCTGTCTGCAGCCCTTATCATATGCTTGCAAACTATTCTTATCACCTCTCAGGTCTTCTCTTTAAGTCGAATACTCCTTTTGCCTTTCCTTATTGTTCAGAGATATCAAAAATTTTACATTGTTTTCACAGGATGGGAAACTCCAAGGTGTGGACCTGCTGTCTTAGTAGGATTTGTGCTACATGGAATCCAACTGGGGAACACTTGACGATATAGTTTCTACTTCCATATTCCTATCATATAGATGTTAGAGTTAGATTCTTCTGACTCAGCTTTGATTGAAGTACGAATATGATAAATACTGGATAAAGTGTAAGGAAAATTCACATATGAGATTTCTTTAAGATTTTATTTATTTATTTGACAGAGAGAGAGAAAGAGTACCAGCAGGGTAAATGGCAGGCAGAGGGAGAGGGAGAAGCAGGCTCCACGTGGAGCAGAGAGCCCGATGTGGGACTCGATCCCAGGACCCTGGGATCATGACCGGAACTGAAGGCCGACACTTCACCTACTGAGCCACGCCCCACATATGAGATTTCCAAACAAAATCCATGATGCTAGGATCAAAACTTTAAAAAGGGAGTCAGCTACCTTATAGCATATACAAAAATTAACTCAAAATGGATCAAGACCTAAAAATAAGAGCTAAAACTAGAAAACTTAGAAGAAACCACAGATGAAAAGCTTTGTGACGTTGGATTTGGTAATAAATTCTTGGGTAGGACACCAAAAACACCGACAACAAAAGAAAAAAATAGATGCATTGGGCTACATCAAAATTAAAAAACTTCTGTATACCAAAGAA
>NW_027397067.1:23303464-23307988 GCF_003265705.2 Callorhinus ursinus | reverse complement strand
GAAGGCAGTCGCTTAGCCGACTGAGCCACCCAGGTGCCCCAACAGTAAAGTATTTTTTAAATTAAAGTATGTATGTTGGTTTATAGACATGATGCTATTGCACACTTAATAGACTACAATATAGTATAAACATAACTTTTCACTGGAAGCCAAAAAATTCATTTGATTTACTTTATTGCAATATTTACTTTATTGTGGTGGTCTGGAAATGAGCCTGCAATATTTCCAATATTTCCAATCTGATAAGGGATTGAAATTCAGAATATATAAAGAACTTGTACAATTCAACAACAACGAAAACAAAAATAACCTGAGTCAAAAATGGGCAAAGGACTTGAATAGATATTTCTCCAAAGAAGATACACAAATGGCCAATAAGCACCTGAAAACATCACTAGTCATTAGGGAAATAAAATTAAAATTACAGTGAAATGCCACTTTACACTCATTAGGATGGTTATTACATTTAAAACAAATAACAGAAAATAAGTGTTGGTTAGGATGTGGAGAAACTGGAACTTTGTGCACTGTTGGTGGGAATGTAAAATAGTGCAGCCACTGTGGAAAATGGCAAGCCCTCAAAAAGTTAAAAATAAAATTACCATACGATCCACCAGTTATATTTCTGGGTATACACCCAAAAGAAGTGAAAGCAGAGATTTAGATATTTGTACACCCATATTCATAGTAGCATTATTCACAACAGCCAAGAGGTGGGAGCAGCCAAAGTGTCCATCAGTGGATAAAGGGATAAAGAAAATGTGGTCTATATGTACAATGGAATATTATACAGCCTTAAGAAAGATGAAATTTTGACACATGCTACAACATGGATGGACGTTGAAGGCAGTATACTAACGCGAAATAAGCCGTTTGCAAAAGGATAACTATTGTAAGATCCCAGTTATGTGAAGTTCCCAGAGTAGTCAGTCAGAGACAGAAAGAAGAGCCATGGTCGCCAGGAGCTGTGGGAAGGTGGGGATGGGGTACAGAGTTTCAGTTGGGGAAGATGGAAAAGTTCTGGAGTTGGATGGTGACGATGGTTGCACAACAATATCATGTACTTTATGCCACAGCAACTGTACACGTAAAAATAGTTAAAATGGTAAATTTTTACATTATGTATGTCTTACCAGAACAGAAAAAAAGAAGTCAGAGTGTAGAAGAGAGGGGAGATTATGAGGAGGCTCTCTAGAAAAAGGCTTGCCTTGGGTTCCCATCTACTTTCTTTCCCTCATCCCAGGGCTGCTGTCTCTTTCACTGCAGGTCCAATGGGGGATGGGCTGCTGTGGGACACTTGGAGCACTTGGACTCTGCACCTGGGACACCATTAACCAGTATATCTAGAGAAGGGCAGACGCCCTGCTTTGGTCTTGTGACCATGAACTACTGCGTTGAGATGGGCACTTGTAGAGTTTTGAGGGACAGAGGACATGAGTGTGCCTATGGACCAAGCACAGAGTGAGTTGTTGGATTTTCTTAGATACCACCCATCAGGCTCAACTCAGGGGCAAGAAGACCTCAGCAGCAATGGTCTGCAGCTCACCACAGGAGGCCTGGCAGATGAAGCAAGTCTAGGAAGTGACCAGAGGGCCTCTGCAGGAGGGCCGGGGCATGAGGTGGAAAGATCCAGAAGGTGTCCTCCAAAGACTCACGGATGCGTGGTGCAAGAGATTCAGCTTTTAAACATCTGCCAGGCCAGGGACCATGGAGCCAGTATTCAGGGGCCCTCGCTCAAGTACAAACTCTTATTTCCTTGCCTCCCTCCCCACCTGAGGGGGATGGACACAAGCTAAGGTGGCCCAAAGCAAGCCAAGCCCAGAGAACTGATTCAAGAAACTTCTGAGTTTCTTTTTTTTTCTTTTTTTAAAGATTTTATTTATCCATTTGACAGAGACACAGCGAGAGAGGAAACACAAGCAGGGGGCGTGGGAGAGGGAGAAGCAGGCTTCCCGTGGAGCAGTGAGCCCGATGCAGGGCTTGATCCCAGGATCCTGGGACCAAGCCCAAGAAACTTCTGAGTTTCGACTGATACCTTGGACTGCAGACATTCAAATGTCTCCGTTCAGACTGACCCATGAAGTGGCTACCTCTGACTGAGCAGAAAAGTTATGGGAGAAGAGGAATATCGCTTATATTGCACGGAGTTCAGAAGGACTACAGAAGCCAAACATATTTGATCACTAACCACCACCAGGTACAAGACGGAGGCTCCCTTGGCGTCCTTACAGAATTGGTGCAGGTGTCATGGAAAACCTCTAGATGTGAAAGTAAAGGCAATGGCCCCCATGACAACTTGGGGGTTTTGTTCTGGTCTTAGTTTGTGTTCTCTGTGTTCACTGTGGTAATTTACTTCTTTGAGCCTCGGGTTCTTCATTTGTAAAATGGAACTAATTATAGTATCTGCCACCCTGATGGTTTTTAGAATTAAATGAGACAATGAAAGTAAGTGCTTAATAAATGTAAGCTATAATTATTATTATGGGTAGAAAAAATTACAGGTGTTTGCCTTTGAGAATTTAGTTTCCAGCAACGAATATCACGACTGTTCTATCTGAAATCCTGGAAACTTGCATTTGGCAAGGGGCTGGGAAGCAGAGTATCAGATACCAAAGTCTCAACTCAATTGAACTCAGATCAACATTAACAGGGGGCTTACCACAAGCAAGGTCCTTTGCTGGGCCCATTTGGGGGACAGCGTCTGTGCAGAGACTTCAGGAACAGTGGAGAACCTGCTTCTCTTGGGCTGGATTTGCTTCATAAAGCCTTTACCATGGCAACAGGGAAGCACTTGCAAAGAACAGCAGCTGACACTGTGAAAAATATCACCTGCTCTCAAGGTACTTGAAATTGCACAGCATGACTCATGATGGCTTTCTCTTTCTTGCTATCTGCTGGATCATAAATGCTGAGCAAACACAGGGTATTAAAGAGGCTCCTGAGTTACAGAGATGCCTTACGAGGAAGAAAGCATGTTCACGAAAGCAGAGAGGAAGGATTTGCAACATGACTGGCTAGGATACGAGGGAGTACTCGGGCAGTCAACAAATATTCGCTACCTGCTTTTCAGGAGCCAGGTACTGGTCTAGGTCCCTGGAAATTGGTGATGAACCAGATGGACAGGCTGCCATTCTCTAGCAAGTTTACAGGGCACTGGGCCCAGTGGGAGATAGGCCACACACACATAAATAAATAAACCAGAAGTTATCCCACAGTGATAAATGCCATCCAAAGATAGTCTTTGGGTGCTTGAGAAAATGAAGTGGTGGCATTGAAGCTGAGATGTGAATGACAGGAAGGATCTAGGACGTGGGAAGATGCTGGCAAAGACCATTCCAGTCACACAGAAGAGCTAGAGTCTGAAAGTGTCTGAATTTGGAGGACCCTGTACTGAGTTTGGACTTTATTCTAAGTTTGATAGAAAATCATGAAAGAGTTTTAAACAGGGCAGTGATGTCATCTGATTTATAGTTACTTAAAAAAGATCCCTGTAGCTGCTATCAGAGACTGAACCCAGTAGTAGGTGGTGGGCGGGTTGGCAGGAGGGAAGCAGAAAGAGACTGAGTTATTTGAATGACAAACAATGGTGCTTGGTCCAGAGTGAGAGAGGTGGAAGGCAGGTAAGTGAGAGAGGCTGAACGTGCTTGCTGCTCGGCAAGCAAGATAAGAACAGCCCATACATACTTAGGTCAACTGCCTGTACCACATAATCAGTAAATATTGCCTAGAAGTTGTTCTCCACTCTTTTTTGTTATGTCTGTGTCTTGTCTTTGCAACTTGTCTCTGCACATCATTCAATACATAGATACTGAGCACTTGCCATGTGTGTGGCATTTGGCCCTTCCCACCAAGGAACTCACCAGAATGGAGGGAACATAAGGCAAATGAACAATTAACCAGCAAACAATACAGACTATGGCAAGTGCCATAAAAGCAAAGGTGTCAGTCCTGCTAAAGGAGAAAGGGCAGCCGCTACAGGAGCACATAACTCTTCCCTGAAGAAAGGCCCTTTACAATGACCTGGGAAGTCACCACAGAGTTTCATGGAGGATGGTGACCCAATCAGATTGGCAAATGAATTAGAATGAGGCAAAGTGATGGAGAGAGACTGGTTAACAGGCTGGTGTAGTAGCCTAGGATGAGACATTAGGCAGGGGAGTGAGGATGAACATGGAGGAGAGGGGGTAAGTGTGAGATGCATTTAGGAGGTGCAAACCACTTTAGCCATTGGACATGGTAAGTGACTGGATGGCGGGGGTTGTGGGGGGAGCGCTAAAGAAGAAGCAAGAGGGAAGGATGACCTGCATGGCTGTTTTTCTCCTGCTTTTTCTCCCTCTCATTTTTGTTGTAAAAGCAACAGACTTTACTTTTGTTGTAAGGAAACATCAATGACTGCTTACCGAAGGTAAATTTCATAGGACTACATTTTATTAATCATTGTCTAGTTTTTCCAATTCCATACACAGTGGGGCTCAGGGTGTGTGTGTGTGTGTGTGTGTGTGTGTGTGTGTGTGTGTGTGTGTG